>NC_085998.1:24947941-25092941 GCF_030014385.1 Trichomycterus rosablanca | reverse complement strand
AGCTCTTGTTACCATCCATGTTTCTAGCTCTTGTTACCAGCCATGTTTCTAGCTCTTGTTACATCATGTTTCTAGCTCATGTTACTAGCCATGTTCCTAGCTCTTGTTACTAGCCATGTTCCTAGCTCTTGCTACTAAGTCATGTTTCTAGCTCATGTTACTAGCCCTGTTTCTAGCTCTTGCTACTAAGTCATGTTTCTAGCTCATGTTACTAGCAATGTTTCTAGCTCTTGTTACTAGCCATGTTTCTAGCTCGTTACCACTCATGTTTCTAGCTCGTTACGTCATGTTTCTAGCTCGTTACTAGCCATGTTTCTAGCTCTTGTTACTAGCCATGTTTCTAGCTCGTTACCACCCATGTTTCTAGCTCTTGTTACTAGCCATGTTTCTAGCTCGTTACCACCCATGTTTCAAGCTCTTGTTACGTCATGTTTTTAGCTCATGTTACTAGCCATGTTCCTAGCTCTTGTCACTAGCCATGTTTCTAGCTCGTTACCAGCCATGTTTCTAGCTTCTGTTACGTCTTGTTTCTAGCTCATGTTACTAGCCATGTTTCTAGCTCTTGCTACTAAGTCATGTTTCTAGCTCTTGTTACTAGCCATGTTTCTAGCTCTTGTTACCAGCCATGTTTCTAGCTCTTGTTACCAGCCATGTTTCTAGCTCTTGTTACCAGCCATGTTTCTAGCTCTTGTTACGTCATGTTTCTAGCTCATGTTACTAGCCATGTTCCTAGCTCTGGTTACTAGCCATGTTTCTAGCCCTTGTTACCACCCATGTTTCTAGCTCTTGTTACGTCATGTTTCTAGCTCATGTTACTAGCCATGTTCCTAGCTCTTGCTACTAAGTCATGTTTCTAGCTCATGTTACTAGCCATGTTTCTAGCCCTTGTTATTAGCTATGTTTCTAGCTCGTTACCACCCATGTTTCTAGCTCTTCTTACGTCATGTTTCTAGCTCATGTTACTAGCCATGTTTCAAGCTCTTGTTACTAGCCATGTTTCTAGCTCGTTACTCCTCATGTTCCTAGCTCAATACCACTCATGTTTCTAGCTCATGTTACTAGCCATGTTTCTAGCTCGTTACCACTCATGTTTCTAGCTCTTGTTACGTCATGTTTCTAGCTCATTTTACTAGCTCTTGCTACTAAGTCATGTTTCTAGCTCTTGTTACTAGCCATGTTTCTAGCCCTTGTTACCACCCATGTTTCTAGCTCTTGTTACGTCATGTTTCTAGCTCATGTTACTAGCCATGTTTCTAGCTCGTTACTAGCTATGTTTCTAGCTCGTTACCACCCATGTTTCTAGCTCTTGTTACTAGCCATGTTTCTAGCTCTTGTTACCACCCATGTTTCTAGCTCTTCTTACGTCATGTTTCTAGCTCATGTTTCTAGCTCGTTACCCCTCATGTTCCTAGCTCAATACCACTCATGTTTCTAGCTCATGTTTCTAGCCATGTTTCTAGCCATGTTTCTAGCTCGTAACCACTCATGTTTCTAGCTCTTGTTACGTCATGTTTCTAGCTCATTTTACTAGCTCTTGTTACTAGCCATGTTTCTAGCCCTTGTTACCACCCATGTTTCTAGCTCTTGTTACGTCATGTTTCTAGCTCTTGTTACGTCATGTTTCTAGCTCTTGTTACTAGCCATGTTTCTAGGTCTTGTTACCATCCATGTTTCTAGCTTATGTCATGTTTCTAGCTCATGTTACCACCCATGTTTCTAGCTCTTGTTACTAGCCATGTTTCTAGCTCTTGTTACTAGCCATATTGCTAGCTCTTGTTACTAGCCATGTTTCTAGCTCGTTACCACACATGTTTCTAGCTCTTGTAACTAGCCATGTTTCTAGCTCTTGTTACTAGCCATGTTTCTATCTCGTGTTACCACCCATGTTTCTAGCTCTTGTTACCACCCATGTTTCTAGCTCTTGTTACCACCCATGTTTCTAGCTCGTGTTACTAGCCATGTTTCTAGCTCTTGTTACTAGCCATGTTTCTAGGTCTTGTTACCATCCATGTTTCTAGCTTATGTCATGTTTCTAGCTCATGTTACTAGCCATGTTTCTAGCTCTTGTTACTAGCCATGTTTCTAGCTCTTGTTACTAGCCATGTTTCTAGCTCGTTACCACTCATGTTTCTAGCTCTTGTTATGTCATGTTTCTAGCTCATGTTACTAGCCATGTTTCTAGCTCATGTTACTAGCCATGTTTCTAGCTCTTGTTACTAGCCATGTTTCTAGCTCTTGTTACCAGCCATGTTTCTAGCTCTTGTTACTAGCCATGTTTCTAGCACTTGTTACGTCATGTTTCTAGCTCTTGTTACTAGCCATGTTTCTAGCTCTTGTTACTAGCCATGTTTCTAGCTCATTACCAGCCATGTTTCTAGCTCTTGTCACTAGCCATGTTTCTAGCTCTTGTTACTAGCCATGTTTCTAGCTCGTTACCACCCATGTTTCAAGCTCTTATGTCATGTTTCTAGCTCTTGTTACCAGCCATTTTTCTAGCTCGTTACCAGCCATGTTTCTAGCTCATGTTACGTCATGTTTCTAGCTCATGTTACTAGCCATGTTTCTAGCTCTTGTTACTAGCCATGTTTCTAGCTCGTTACCACCCATATTTCTAGCTCTTGTTACTAGCCATGTTTCTAGCTCGTTACCACCCATGTTTCAAGCTTTTGTTACGTCTTGTTACGTCATGTTTCTAGCTCATGTTACTAGCCATGTTTCTAGCTCTTGTTACTAGCCATGTTTCTAGCTCGTTACCACCCATGTTTCTAGCTCTTGTTACTAGCCATGTTTCTAGCTCGTTACCACCCATGTTTCAAGCTTCTGTTACGTCTTGTTTCTAGCTCATGTTTCTAGCCATGTTTCTAGCTCGTAACCACTCATGTTTCTAGCTCTTGTTACGTGCTCTTGTTACTAGCCATGTTTCTAGGCCTTGTTACCACCCATGTTTCTAGCTCTTGTTACGTCATGTTTCTAGCTCGTTACGTCATGTTTCTAGCTCTTGTTACTAGCTATGTTTCTAGCTCGTTACCACCCATGTTTCTAGCTCTTGTTACTAGCCATGTTTCTAGCTCGTTACCACACATGTTTCTAGCTCTTGTGACTAGCCATGTTTCTAGCTCTTGTTACTAGCCATGTTTCTAGCTCGTGTTACCACCCATGTTTCTAGCTCTTGTTACCACCCATGTTTCTAGCTCTTGTTACGTCATGTTTCTAGCTCATGTTACTAGCCATGTTTCTAGCTCTTGTTACTAGCCATGTTTCTAGCTCTTGTTACCACCCATGTTTCTAGCTCGTGTTACTAGCCATGTTTCTAGCTCTTGTTACTAGCCATGTTTCTAGGTCTTGTTACCATCCATGTTTCCAGCTTATGTCATGTTTCTAGCTCATGTTACTAGCCATGTTTCTAGCTCTTGTTATGTCATGTTTCTAGCTCATGTTACTAGCCATTTTTCTAGCTCATGTTACTTGCCATGTTTCTAGCTCTTGTTACTAGCCATGTTTCTAGCTCTTGTTACCAGCAATGTTTCTAGCTCTTGTTACTAGCCATGTTTCTAGCACTTGTTACTAGCCATGTTTCTAGCACTTGTTACGTCATGTTTCTAGCTCTTGTTACTAGCCATGTTTCTAGCTCTTGTAACTAGCCATGTTTCTAGCTCGTTACCACCCATGTTTCAAGCTCTTATGTCATGTTTCTAGCTCATGTTACTAGCCATTTTTCTAGCTCGTTACCAGCCATGTTTCTAGCTCATGTTACGTCATGTTTCTAGCTCATGTTACTAGCCATGTTTCTAGCTCTTGTTACTAGCCATGTTTCTAGCTCTTGTTACCAGCCATGTTTCTAGCTCTTGTTACTAGCCATGTTTCTAGCTCTTGTTACTTGCCATGTTTCTAGCTCTTGTTACTAGCCATGTTTCTAGCTCTTGTTACCAGCAATGTTTCTAGCTCTTGTTACTAGCCATGTTTCTAGCACTTGTTACTAGCCATGTTTCTAGCACTTGTTACGTCATGTTTCTAGCTCTTGTTACTAGCCATGTTTCTAGCTCTTGTTACTAGCCATGTTTCTAGCTCGTTACCACCCATGTTTCAAGCTCTTATGTCATGTTTCTAGCTCATGTTACTAGCCATTTTTCTAGCTCGTTACCAGCCATGTTTCTAGCTCATGTTACGTCATGTTTCTAGCTCATGTTACTAGCCATGTTTCTAGCTCTTGTTACTAGCCATGTTTCTAGCTCTTGTTACCAGCCATGTTTTTAGCTCTTGTTACGTCATGTTTCTAGCTCATGTTACTAGCCATGTTCCTAGCTCTTGCTACTAAGTCATGTTTCTAGCTCATGTTACTAGCCCTGTTTCTAGCTCTTGCTACTAAGTCATGTTTCTAGCTCATGTTACTAGCCATGTTTCTAGCTCTTGTTACCAGCCATGTTTCTAGCTTCTGTTACGTCTTGTTTCTAGCTCATGTTACTAGCCATGTTTCTAGCTCTGGTTACTAGCCATGTTTCTAGCTCGTTACCACCCATGTTTCAAGCTTCTGTTACGTCTTGTTTCTAGCCCATGTTACTAGCCATGTTCCTAGCTCTTGTCACTAGCCATGTTTCTAGCTCTTGTTACCAGCCATGTTTCAAGCTCGTTACGTCATGTTTCTAGGTCATGTTACTAGCCATGTTCCTAGCTCTTGTTACCAGCCATGTTTCTAGCTCTTGTTACCAGCCATGTTTCTAGCTCGTTACGTCATGTTTCTAGGTCATGTTACTAGCCATGTTCCTAGCTCTTGCTACTAAGTCATGTTTCTAGCTCATGTTACTAGCCCTGTTTCTAGCTCTTGCTACTAAGTCATGTTTCTAGCTCATGTTACTAGCCATGTTTCTAGCTCTTGTTACCACCCATGTTTCTAGCTCTTGTTACGTCATGTTTCTAGCTCATGTTACTAGCCATGTTTCTAGCTCTTGTTACTAGCCATGTTTCTAGCTCGTTACCACTCATGTTTCTTTCTCTTTTTACGTCATGTTTCTAGCTCATGTTACTAGCCATGTTTCTAGCTCTTGTTACTAGCCATGTTTCTAGCTCGTTACCACCCATGTTTCTAGCTCTTGTTACTAGCCATGTTTCTAGCTCGTTACCACCCATGTTTCAAGCTTCTGTTATGTCTTGTTTCTAGCTCATGTTACTAGCCATGTTCCTAGCTCTTGTCACTAGCCATGTTTCTAGCTCATTACCAGCCATGTTTCTAGCTTCTGTTACGTCTTGTTTCTAGCTCATGTTACTAGCCATGTTTCTAGCTCTTGCTACTAAGTCATGTTTCTAGCTCTTGTTACTAGCCATGTTTCTAGCTCTTGTTACCAGACATGTTTCTAGCTCTTGTTACCAGCCATGTTTCTAGCTCTTATTACCAGCCATGTTTCTAGCTCTTGTCATGTCATGTTTCTAGCTCATGTTACTAGCCATGTTTCTAGCTTTTGCTACTAAGTCATGTTTCTAGCTCATGTTACTAGCCATGTTTCTAGCTCGTTACCACTCATGTTTCTAGCTCTTGTTACGTCATGTTTCTAGCTCATGTTACTAGCCATGTTTCTAGCTCTTGTTACTAGCCATGTTTCTAGCTCGTTACCACCCATGTTTCTAGCTCTTGTTACTAGCCATGTTTCTAGCTCGTTACCACCCATGTTTCAAGCTTCTGTTTCTAGCTAATGTCACTAGCCCTTGCTACGAAGTCATGTTTCTAGCTCTTATGTCATGTTTCCAGCACTTGTTACTAGCCATGTTTCTAGCTCGTTACTAGCCATGTTTCTAGCTCGTTACCAGCCATGTTTCAAGCTCTTGTTACGTCATGTTTCTAGCTCATGTTACTAGCCATGTTCCTAGCTCTTGTTACTAGCCATGTTTCTAGCTCTCGTTAAGTCATGTTTCTAGCTCATGTTACTAGCCATGTTTCTAGCTCTTGTTACCAGCCATGTTTCTAGCTCTTGTCACGTTATGTTTCTAGCTCATGTTACTAGCCATGTTCCTAGCTCTTGTTACTAGCCATGTTTCTAGCTCGTTACGTCATGTTTCTAGCTCATGTTACTAGCTCTTGCTACTAAATCATGTTTCTAGCTCTTGTTACTAGCCATGTTTCTAGCACTTGTTACCACCCATGTTTCTAGCTCTTGTTACGTCATGTTTCTAGCGCTTGTTACTAGCCATGTTGCTAGCTCTTGTTACTAGCCATGTTTCTAGCTCGTTACCACCCATGTTTCTAGCTCTTGTTACTAGCCATGTTTCTAGCTCTTGTTACTAGCCATGTTTCTAGCTCGTTACCACTCATGTTTCTAGCTCGTTACGTCATGTTTCTAGCTAATGTCACTAGCCCTTGCTACTAAGTCATGATTCTAGCTCATGTTACTAGCTATGTTTCTAGCTCTTGTTACTAGCCATGTTCCTAGCTCTTGTTAAAACCCATGTTTCTAGCTCTTTTTACTAGCCATGTTTCTAGCTCTTGTTACCACCCAGGTTTCTAGCTCTTTTTACGTCATGTTTCTAGCTCATGATACTAGCCATGTTCCTAGCTTTTGCTACTAAGTCATGATTCTAGCTCTTGTTACTAGCCATGTTCCTAGCTCTTGTTACTAGCCATGTTTCTAGCTCTTGCTACTAAGTCATGTTTCTAGCCCTTGTTACCACCCATGTTTCTAGCTCTTGTTACTAGCCATGTTTCTAGCCCTTGTTACCACCCATGTTTCTAGCTCTTGTTACTAGCTATGTCTCTAGCTCGTTACCACCCATGTTTCTAGCTCTTGTTACTAGCCATGTTTCTAGCTCTTGTTACTAGCTCGTTACCACCCATGTTTCTAGCTCTTGTTACTAGCATGTTTCTAGCTCTTGTTACTAGCATGTTTCTAGCTCTTGTTACTAGCCATGTTTCTAGCTCTTGTTACTAGCCATGTTTCTAGCTCTTGTTACTAGCTCGTTACCACCCATGTTTCTAGCTCTTGTTACTAGCATGTTTCTAGCTCTTGTTACTAGCCATGTTTCTAGCTCTTGTTACTAGCCATGTTTCTAGCTCATGTTACTAGCCATGTTTCTAGCTCTTGTTACTAGCCATGTTTCTAGCTCTTGTTACCACCCATGTTTCTAGCTCTTGTTACTAGCCATGTTTCTAGCTCTTGTTACTAGCCATGTTTCTAGCTCTTCTAACTAGCCATGTTTCTAGCTTATGTTACTAGCTCTTGCTACTAAGTCATGTTTCTAGCTCTTGTTACTAGCCATGTTTCTAGCCCTTGTTACCACCCATGTTTCTAGTCCTTGTTACTAGCCATGTTTCTAGCTCTTGTTGCTAGCCATGTTTCTAGCTCGTTGCAGCCATGTTTCTAGCTCGTTACCACCCATGTTTCTAGATCTTGTTACTAGCCATGTTTCTAGCTCTTGTTGCTAGCCATGTTTCAAGCTCTTGTTACCACCCATGTTTCTAGCTCATGTTATTAGCCATGTTCCTAGCTCTTGTTACTAGCCATGTTTCCAGCTCTTGTTACCACCCATGTTTTTAGCTCTTGTTACTAGCCATGTTTATAGCTCTTGTTACTAGCCATGTTTCTAGCTTTTCTAACTAGCCATGTTTCTAGCTCATGTTACTAGCCATGTTCCTAGCTCTTGTTACTAGCCATGTTTCTAGCTTTTGTTACTAGCCATGTTTCTAGCTCGTTACCACTCATGTTTCTAGCTCTTGTTATGTCATGTTTCTAGCTCATGTTACTAGCCATGTTTCTAGCTCTTGTTACTAGCCATGTTTCTAGCTCTTGTTAACAGCCATGTTTCTAGCTCTTGTTACTAGCCATGTTTCTAGCTCTTGTTACTAGCCATGTTTCTAGCTCATGTTACTAGCCATGTTCCTAGCTCTTGTTACTAGCCATGTTTCTAGCTCTTGTTACTAGCCATGTTTCTAGCTCGTTACCACTCATGTTTCTAGCTCTTGTTACGTCATGTTTCTAGCTCATGTTACTAGCCATGTTTCTAGCTCGTTACCACTCATGTTTCTAGCTCTTGTTACTAGCTATGTTTCTAGCTCGTTACCACCCATGTTTTTAGCTCTTGTTACTAGCCATGTTTCTAGCTCTTGTTACTAGCCATGTTTCTAGCTCTTGTTACTAGCCATGTTCCTAGCTCTTGTTACTAGCCATGTTCCTAGCTCTTGTTACTAGCCATGTTTCTAGCTCGTTACCAGCCATGTTTCTAGCTCTTGTTATGTTATGTTTCTAGCTCATGTAACTAGCCATGTTTCTAGCTCTTGTTACTAGCTCGTTACCACCCATGTTTCTAGCTCTTGTTACTAGCATGTTTCTAGCTCGTTACTAGCATGTTTCTAGCAGTTGTTACTAGCCATGTTTCTAGCTCTTGTTACTAGCCATGTTTCTAGCTCTTGTTACTAGCTCGTTACCACCCATGTTTCTAGCTCTTGTTACTAGCATGTTTCTAGCTCTTGTTACTAGCCATGTTTCTAGCTCTTGTTACTAGCCATGTTTCTAGCTCGTTACCAGCCATGTTTCTAGCTCTTATGTCATGTTTCTAGCTCATGTTACTAGCCATGTTTCTAGCTCTTGTTACTAGCCATGTTTCTAGCTCTTGTTACCACCCATGTTTGTAGCTCTTGTTACTAGCCATGTTTCTAGCTCTTGTTACTAGCCATGTTTCTAGCTCTTCTAACTAGCCATGTTTCTAGCTTATGTTACTAGCTCTTGCTACTAAGTCATGTTTCTAGCTCTTGTTACTAGCCATGTTTCTAGCCCTTGTTACCACCCATGTTTCTAGTCCTTGTTACTAGCTATGTTTCTAGCTCGTTACCACCCATGTTTTTAGCTCTTGTTACTAGCCATGTTTCTAGCTCTTGTTGCTAGCCATGTTTCTAGCTCTTGTTGCAGCCATGTTTCTAGCTCGTTACCACCCATGTTTCTAGATCTTGTTACTAGCCATGTTTCTAGCTCTTGTTGCTAGCCATGTTTCAAGCTCTTGTTACCACCCATGTTTCTAGCTCATGTTATTAGCCATGTTCCTAGCTCTTGTTACTAGCCATGTTTCTAGCTCTTGTTACCACCCATGTTTCTAGCTCTTGTTACTAGCCATGTTTATAGCTCTTGTTACTAGCCATGTTTCTAGCTTTTCTAACTAGCCATGTTTCTAGCTCATGTTACTAGCCATGTTCCTAGCTCTTGTTACTACCCATGTTTCTAGCTTTTGTTACTAGCCATGTTTCTAGCTCGTTACCACTCATGTTTCTAGCTCGTTATGTCATGTTTCTAGCTCATGTTACTAGCCATGTTTCTAGCTCTTGTTACTAGCCATGTTTCTAGCTCTTGTTAACAGCCATGTTTCTAGCTCTTGTTAACAGCCATGTTTCTAGCTCTTGTTACTAGCCATGTTTCTAGCTCATGTTACTAGCCATGTTCCTAGCTCTTGTTACTAGCCATGTTTTTAGCTCTTGTTACTAGCCATGTTTCTAGCTCGTTACCACTCATGTTTCTAGCTCTTGTTACGTCATGTTTCTAGCTCATGTTACTAGCCATGTTTCTAGCTCGTTACCACTCATGTTTCTAGCTCTTGTTACTAGCTATGTTTCTAGCTCGTTACCACCCATGTTTTTAGCTCTTGTTACTAGCCATGTTTCTAGCTCTTGTTACTAGCCATGTTTCTAGCTCTTGTTACTAGCCATGTTCCTAGCTCTTGTTACTAGCCATGTTTCTAGCTCGTTACCAGCCATGTTTCTAGCTCTTGTTATGTCATGTTTCTAGCTCATGTAACTAGCCATGTTTCTAGCTCTTGTTACCAGCGATGTTTCTAGCACTTGTTACGTCATGTTTCTAGCTCATGTTTCTAGCTCTTGTTACTAGCCATGTTTCTAGCTCTTGTTACCAGCCATGTTTCTAGCTTATGTTACGTCATGTTTCTAGCTCATGTTACTAGCCATGTTCCTAGCTCTTGTTACTAGCCATGTTTCTAGTCTTTGTTACCACCCATGTTTCTAGCTCTTGTTACCACCCATGTTTCAAGCACTTGTTACCACCCATGTTTCAAGCTCTTGTTACCACCCATGTTTCAAGCTCGTTACGTCATGTTTCTTGCTCATGTTACTAGCCATGTTCCTAGCTCTTGTTAATAGCCATGTTCCTAGCTCTTGTTACTAGCCATGTTTCTAGTTTGTTACCAGCCATGTTTCTAGCTCTTGTTACTAGCCATGTTTCTAGCTCTTGTTACAAGCCATGTTTCTAGCTCTTGTTACCACCAATGTTTCTAGCTCTTGTTACTAGCCATGTTTCTAGCTCTTGTTACTAGCCATGTTTCTAGCTCTTGTTACTAGCTCATGTTACTAGCCATGTTCCTAGCTCTTGTTACTAGCCATGTTTCTAGTTTTTGTTACTAGCCATGTTTCTAGCTCGTTACCACTCATGTTTCTAACTCTTGTTATGTCATGTTTCTAGCTCTTGTTACTAGCCATGTTTCTAGCTCTTGTTACTAGCTCGTTACCACCCATGTTTCTAGCTCTTGTTACTAGCATGTTTCTAGCTCTTGTTACTAGCCATGTTTCTAGCTCTTGTTACTAGCCATGTTTCTAGCTCATGTTACTAGCCATGTTTCTAGCTCTTGTTACTAGCCATGTTTCTAGCTCTTGTTACCACCCATGTTTCTAGCTCTTGTTACTAGCCATGTTTCTAGCTCTTGTTACTAGCCATGTTTCTAGCTCTTCTAACTAGCCATGTTTCTAGCTTATGTTACTAGCTCTTGCTACTAAGTCATGTTTCTAGCTCTTGTTACTAGCCATGTTTCTAGCCCTTGTTACCACCCATGTTTCTAGTCCTTGTTACTAGCCATGTTTCTAGCTCTTGTTGCTAGCCATGTTTCTAGCTCGTTGCAGCCATGTTTCTAGCTCGTTACCACCCATGTTTCTAGATCTTGTTACTAGCCATGTTTCTAGCTCTTGTTGCTAGCCATGTTTCAAGCTCTTGTTACCACCCATGTTTCTAGCTCATGTTATTAGCCATGTTCCTAGCTCTTGTTACTAGCCATGTTTCCAGCTCTTGTTACCACCCATGTTTTTAGCTCTTGTTACTAGCCATGTTTATAGCTCTTGTTACTAGCCATGTTTCTAGCTTTTCTAACTAGCCATGTTTCTAGCTCATGTTACTAGCCATGTTCCTAGCTCTTGTTACTAGCCATGTTTCTAGCTTTTGTTACTAGCCATGTTTCTAGCTCGTTACCACTCATGTTTCTAGCTCTTGTTATGTCATGTTTCTAGCTCATGTTACTAGCCATGTTTCTAGCTCTTGTTACTAGCCATGTTTCTAGCTCTTGTTAACAGCCATGTTTCTAGCTCTTGTTACTAGCCATGTTTCTAGCTCTTGTTACTAGCCATGTTTCTAGCTCATGTTACTAGCCATGTTCCTAGCTCTTGTTACTAGCCATGTTTCTAGCTCTTGTTACTAGCCATGTTTCTAGCTCGTTACCACTCATGTTTCTAGCTCTTGTTACGTCATGTTTCTAGCTCATGTTACTAGCCATGTTTCTAGCTCGTTACCACTCATGTTTCTAGCTCTTGTTACTAGCTATGTTTCTAGCTCGTTACCACCCATGTTTTTAGCTCTTGTTACTAGCCATGTTTCTAGCTCTTGTTACTAGCCATGTTTCTAGCTCTTGTTACTAGCCATGTTCCTAGCTCTTGTTACTAGCCATGTTCCTAGCTCTTGTTACTAGCCATGTTTCTAGCTCGTTACCAGCCATGTTTCTAGCTCTTGTTATGTTATGTTTCTAGCTCATGTAACTAGCCATGTTTCTAGCTCTTGTTACTAGCTCGTTACCACCCATGTTTCTAGCTCTTGTTACTAGCATGTTTCTAGCTCGTTACTAGCATGTTTCTAGCAGTTGTTACTAGCCATGTTTCTAGCTCTTGTTACTAGCCATGTTTCTAGCTCTTGTTACTAGCTCGTTACCACCCATGTTTCTAGCTCTTGTTACTAGCATGTTTCTAGCTCTTGTTACTAGCCATGTTTCTAGCTCTTGTTACTAGCCATGTTTCTAGCTCGTTACCAGCCATGTTTCTAGCTCTTATGTCATGTTTCTAGCTCATGTTACTAGCCATGTTTCTAGCTCTTGTTACTAGCCATGTTTCTAGCTCTTGTTACCACCCATGTTTGTAGCTCTTGTTACTAGCCATGTTTCTAGCTCTTGTTACTAGCCATGTTTCTAGCTCTTCTAACTAGCCATGTTTCTAGCTTATGTTACTAGCTCTTGCTACTAAGTCATGTTTCTAGCTCTTGTTACTAGCCATGTTTCTAGCCCTTGTTACCACCCATGTTTCTAGTCCTTGTTACTAGCTATGTTTCTAGCTCGTTACCACCCATGTTTTTAGCTCTTGTTACTAGCCATGTTTCTAGCTCTTGTTGCTAGCCATGTTTCTAGCTCTTGTTGCAGCCATGTTTCTAGCTCGTTACCACCCATGTTTCTAGATCTTGTTACTAGCCATGTTTCTAGCTCTTGTTGCTAGCCATGTTTCAAGCTCTTGTTACCACCCATGTTTCTAGCTCATGTTATTAGCCATGTTCCTAGCTCTTGTTACTAGCCATGTTTCTAGCTCTTGTTACCACCCATGTTTCTAGCTCTTGTTACTAGCCATGTTTATAGCTCTTGTTACTAGCCATGTTTCTAGCTTTTCTAACTAGCCATGTTTCTAGCTCATGTTACTAGCCATGTTCCTAGCTCTTGTTACTAGCCATGTTTCTAGCTTTTGTTACTAGCCATGTTTCTAGCTCGTTACCACTCATGTTTCTAGCTCGTTATGTCATGTTTCTAGCTCATGTTACTAGCCATGTTTCTAGCTCTTGTTACTAGCCATGTTTCTAGCTCTTGTTAACAGCCATGTTTCTAGCTCTTGTTACTAGCCATGTTTCTAGCTCATGTTACTAGCCATGTTCCTAGCTCTTGTTACTAGCCATGTTTTTAGCTCTTGTTACTAGCCATGTTTCTAGCTCGTTACCACTCATGTTTCTAGCTCTTGTTACTAGCTATGTTTCTAGCTCGTTACCACCCATGTTTTTAGCTCTTGTTACTAGCCATGTTTCTAGCTCTTGTTACTAGCCATGTTTCTAGCTCTTGTTACTAGCCATGTTCCTAGCTCTTGTTACTAGCCATGTTTCTAGCTCGTTACCAGCCATGTTTCTAGCTCTTGTTATGTCATGTTTCTAGCTCATGTAACTAGCCATGTTTCTAGCTCTTGTTACCAGCGATGTTTCTAGCACTTGTTACGTCATGTTTCTAGCTCATGTTTCTAGCTCTTGTTACTAGCCATGTTTCTAGCTCTTGTTACCAGCCATGTTTCTAGCTTATGTTACGTCATGTTTCTAGCTCATGTTACTAGCCATGTTCCTAGCTCTTGTTACTAGCCATGTTTCTAGTCTTTGTTACCACCCATGTTTCTAGCTCTTGTTACCACCCATGTTTCAAGCACTTGTTACCACCCATGTTTCAAGCTCTTGTTACCACCCATGTTTCAAGCTCGTTACGTCATGTTTCTTGCTCATGTTACTAGCCATGTTCCTAGCTCTTGTTAATAGCCATGTTCCTAGCTCTTGTTACTAGCCATGTTTCTAGTTTGTTACCAGCCATGTTTCTAGCTCTTGTTACTAGCCATGTTTCTAGCTCTTGTTACAAGCCATGTTTCTAGCTCTTGTTACCACCAATGTTTCTAGCTCTTGTTACTAGCCATGTTTCTAGCTCTTGTTACTAGCCATGTTTCTAGCTCTTGTTACTAGCTCATGTTACTAGCCATGTTCCTAGCTCTTGTTACTAGCCATGTTTCTAGTTTTTGTTACTAGCCATGTTTCTAGCTCGTTACCACTCATGTTTCTAACTCTTGTTATGTCATGTTTCTAGCTCTTGTTACTAGCCATGTTTCTAGCTCTTGTTACCAGCCATGATTCTAGCTCTTGTTACTAGCCATGTTTCTAGCTCTATTTACTAGCCATGTTTCTAGCTCTTGTTACTAGCCATGTTACTAGCTCTTGTTACTAGTCATGTTTCTAGCTCATGTTACTAGCCATGTTTCTAGCTCTTGTTACTAGTCATGTTTCTAGCTCGTTACATCATGTTTCTAGCTCTTGTTACTAGCCATGTTTCTAGCCCTTGTTACCACCCATGTTTCTAGCTCTTGTTACATCATGTTACTAGCCATGTTTCTAGCTCTTGTTACTAGCTATGTTTCTAGCTCGTTACCACCAATGTTTCTAGCTCTTGTTACTAGCCATGTTTCTAGCTCTTGTTACTAGCCATGTTTCTAGCTCTTGTTACCACCCATGTTTCAAGCTCTTGTTACCACCCATGTTTCAAGCTCTTGTTACGTCATGTTTCTAGTTTGTTACTAGCTATGTTCCTAGCTCTTGTTACTAGCCATGTTTCTAGCTCATTACCAGCCATGTTTCTAGCTCTTGTTATGTCATGTTTCTAGCTCATGTTACTAGCCATGTTCCTAGCTCTTGTTACTAGCCATGTTTCTAGTCCTTGTTACCAGCCATGTTTCTAGCTCTTGTTACTAGCCATGTTTCTAGCTCATGTAACTAGCCATGTTTCTAGCTCTTGCTACTATGTCATGTTTCTAGCTCTTGTTACTAGCCATGTTTCTAGCTCTTGTTACCAGCGATGTTTCTAGCTCTTGTTACGTCATGTTTCTAGCTCATGTTACTAGCCATGTTCCTAGCTCATGTTACTAGCTCTTGTTACTAGCCATGTTCCTAGCTCTTGTTACTAGCCATGTTTCTAGCCCTTGTTACGTCATGTTTCTAGCTCATGTTACTAGCCATGTTCCTAGCTCATGTTACTAGCCATGTTCCTAGCTCTTGTTACTAGCCATGTTTCTAGCCCTTGTTACCACCCATGTTTCTCGCTCTTGTTACGTCATGTTTCTAGCTCATGTTACTAGCCATGTTCCTAGCTCATGTTACTAGCCATGTTTCTAGCTCTTGTTACTAGCCATGTTTCTAGCTCTTGTTACTAGCCATGTTTCTAGCTCTTGTTACGTCATGTTTCTAGCTCTTGTTACTAGCCATGTTTCTAGCTCTTGTTACTAGCCATGTTTCTAGCTCGTTACCACCCATGTTTCTAGCTCTTTTTACTAGCCATGTTTCTAGCTCTTGTTACTAGCCATGTTTCTACCTCTTGTTACCACCCAGGTTTCTAGCTCTTGTTACGTCATGTTTCTAGCTCATGATACTAGCCATGTTCCTAGCTCTTGCTACTAAGTCATGTTTCTTGCTCATGTTACTAGCCATGTTTCTAGCTCTTGTTACTAGCCATGTTCCTAGCTTTTGTTACTAGCCATGTTCCTAGCTTTTGTTACCACCCATGTTTCTAGCTCTTGTTACTAGCCATGTTCCTAGCTCTTGCTACTAAGTCATGTTTCTAGCTCATGTTACTAGCCCTGTTTCTAGCTCTTGTTACGTCATGTTTCTAGCTCATGTTACTAGCCATGTTTCTAGCTCTTGTTATTAGCCATGTTTCTAGCTCTTGTTACCACCCATGTTTCTAGCTCTTGTTACCACCCATGTTTCTAGCTCATGTTACTAGCCATGTTTCTAGCTCTTGTTACTAGCCATGTTTCTAGCTCTTGTTACCAGCCATGTTTCTAGCTCTTATGTCATGTTTCTAGCTCATGTTACTAGCCATGTTCCTAGCTCTTGCTACTAAGTCATGTTTCTAGCTCATGTTACTAGCCATGTTTCTAGCTCATGTTCCTAGCTCTTGTTACTAGCCATGTTCCTAGCTCTTGTTACTTGCCATGTTCCTAGCTCTTGTTACTAGCCATGTTCCTAGCTCTTGTTACTTGCCATGTTCCTAGCTCTTGTGACTAGTCATGTTCCTAGCTCTTGTGACTAGCCATGTTCCTAGCTCTTGTGACTAGCCATGTTCTTAGCTCTTGTGACTAGCCCCGTTCCTAGCTCTTGTGACTAGCCCTGTTCCTAGCTCTTGTGACTAGCCATGTTCCTTGGTATGTTTCGTTTCTGTTCGACATGTTAGCCTAGTTTTGCCATGTTTGCCTAGTTTGTCCATGTTAACCTATGTTTGCCATGTTAGCCTAGTTTGCCTGTTTGTCATGTTAGCCTAGTTTGCCTGTTTGCCATGTTAGCCTAAGTTTGCCATGTTAGCCTAGTTTGCCTAGTTTTTCTTGTCTTTTTAATAATAAATCCTTTGTTCATGTACTTTTAACTTTCACTTTTACTCCACTACATTTCCTAAATAAAATGTATACTTTTACTTCAATACATTTGTGTTCGCTACTTGTTACCACAAAATAAAACTGCAAAAAACGGGGAGCTAAATGATGTAGTGACAAACTGTAAGCAAGCAGGTGCAGCATCTTGAATGTGATCTGTGCTTTTAAGTTAGAACAATAGTTAAGCATATTAAAGCATTTTTTATTTTATTTCCAGGCATAATTTCATGATGACAATGTCATAATGGAGGCAGACACCCTGGCAATCAGAGATGGGCCAGTAGGGGGCTAAGGAATGCTGCTCAAAAGAGAACAATTAAAAGCGCAGACACAAATTAACAGCTTGTCCTGCTCCAGTTTAGCTGGGTTCAAATTCATCTAAAATGGGGTGGTCACCTTGAAGTGAGGTGCCAGATGATATAGGAGGAGGAGAGGAGGTAATCTAATTCTCCACTATAAGAGGAGACTTAGATTAACCTAAATTTAGAAAAAATATTCGTGAACGTGTGTGCGACTGTCGCTCGGCTTGAACGGTGCGGTAAAACGCCATCAAGTATATGGTAATTCGTTAACGAAGCTGTCACTTATACCTCTACAACCAATAAAGAGATCATCTTGCCAGCTCATCTAAATGACGCACATTGGAAAAATCCAAAAGGAAAAAAAATAGCATATACAGTCAAGCCGGAACGTCTGCACACCCCTTTCACCTTCTCCACGTTTTATTATATTACAGACTCATTCTATAAAAGCCAATTTTTTGTCACAAAATTCTACACAAAATAGCCCACAATGACAAAGTGAACGCAGGTTTTTAGAAATTTGCGCTAATTTATTAAAAATCCAAATGTAAAATATCATATGTACACAAGTGTGCACACCCTTTAATATGACACCCAAAAGTGAGCTGAGGTGCATTTTGTTTTCACTGATACTGCTTGAGATGTTTCTACAATTTAATTGGAGTCCACCTGTGGGTAATTTCCAATTGATCGGACATGATTGGGGATTGCCAACACCTACCTATATAAGGTCCCACAGTTGACAGTGCATATCAGAGCAAACTCCAAGCCATGGGGTCAAAGGAATTATCTGCAGACCTCAGAAACAGGATTGTGTCAAGGCATAGATCTGGAGAAGGGTACAGAAAAATTGCTGCAGCTTTACAGGTCCCAAAGAGCACAGTGGTCACCATCTTTCGTAAATGGAAGAAGTTTGGAACCACCAAAAATCTTCCTTGACCTGGTCGCCCGGCCAAACTGAGCAATCGGGGAAGACGGGCCTTGGCCAGGGAGGTGAGCAGGAACCTGAAGGTCACTCTGACAGAGCTCCAGCGTATCCTTGTTGAGATGGGAGAACCTTCCAGAAATCACTCCTTTATGGTAGAGTGGCCAGACAGAAGCCACTCCTTAGTAAAAGGCACATGAAAGCCCACTTGGAGTTTGCCAAAAGACACCTAGAGCAGTGTTTCTCAACCTTTTTTCAGTCATGGCACCCTTTGAAAGTATGCAAAATGTCAAGTCACTGCAGTCTAAAATGTATTAAAAAACTTACACTCTGCATCCCTCGGACTGCTAACACACACGCACACACCCCATAAGGTGTCATTTAGGGAGGGAGGGGTAAACGTGACTTAATTTTAACAGGAAACCTGAGCCTGGGATGATGCCCACAATCGCCCTATTCTGGCAGGGATGGATGAGAGGCAGACACGGAGCTCCTGGTCCAGAGCCCTCAGTCGCTCCCTGTACTTGTTCGCGATGTAAGTTAGGCTCGAAAAGCTCAGTTCGTGCCATGAACGAATCAGATTTAACATAATTAAATGAGTTTATAATTTATTTCTCAATTATTTGTCATTATACTAAGAGCACTGCTTCTTTTAACTCAAAAGAAGCTTTATTGGCATGACAAATAAGGACCTTCGTATTGCCAAAGCAAGTTAGAGAGAAATAATAAAAAATAACAATAAGAAAGAACAAATATATACAAAACAGTTACATGTGCAAAAATATAAAATAGTAATAAAAACAGTGCAAAATAATAACAATAAAAATTATAATATTTACATTATTGAGGTAGTAATAACGATCAGTTTGTGTGTGTGCGTCTCTCTTTCTCTGTGTGTTTGTGTGTTTTATATATTAATAATTTAAATATTAAATTATTAATATTTTATTCTATTTTTGCACATGTAACTGTTTTGTATATATTTGTTCTTTCTTATTGTTATTTTTATTATTTCTCTGTAACTTGCTTTGGAAATACGAATGTCTATTTGTCATGCCAATAAAGCTTCTTTTGAGTTTGAGTGTCTCTCTCTCTCTCTCGC
The DNA here is from genome assembly GCF_030014385.1 of Trichomycterus rosablanca. Classification (NCBI taxonomy): domain Eukaryota; kingdom Metazoa; phylum Chordata; class Actinopteri; order Siluriformes; family Trichomycteridae; genus Trichomycterus; species Trichomycterus rosablanca. The sequence goes on along the minus strand of NC_085998.1, from coordinate 25,074,393 downwards.
GCTGTGTGTGTGTGTGTGTGTGTGTGTGTGTGTGTGTGTGTCTATCGCTTGCTCTCCGCTCTCCGTTTTCAGATTAGAATTTCGACAATAAACAGCTCTTATTATGACTGATTAATTATCTCTACTGATGGAAGCGGACAATGTGAATTACAACTGCGCAGAAATAAACATATATGTAGCGGCTCCCAGAAGCGCGACTCGGTTCCTTTTAAAGAGCCATTTAGAATCAGATCGTTCGCGAACGACCCATCACTATCAGAATATTTTAGACGGCACCCCGGTTGAGAAAGGCTGACCTAGAGGACTCTCAAACCATAAGAAACAAGATTCTCTGGTCTGATGAAACCAAAAAAGAAACTGAATACCAAGCGTCACATCTGGAGGAATGGGGAAAGGGTAAATTTCATGTGTATGTAAGAGTCTGACAGAGCTTTAGAGCCAAAACGGCACAATGTATTGAATAATGACACTATTAAGTCCAAATAATTTATCTTTAATATTTTTCTGCAATATAATCTTGGTTTATTTTGTGTTGGAAAGCTTTAGAGACCTTTGGAGACCAACATGGACTCTTTTTACTCCAACTTCAATAACTCCAGATCAGAATTAGTTAAAAGTTAAAAATTGGGTATGGTGGTTGTAAACATAGGGCAGTGGTAGCACAGCGGTTAAGGTACAGGAATCAGTAAGGTTGCTGGTTCAAGCCCCGTATCAGCCAGCTTGCCACTGTTGGGCCCTTGAGCAAGGCCCTTAACCCTCAATTGCTTGCAATGTATACTGTCTCAATTGTAAGTCGCTTTGGATAGAGGCGTCTGATAAATGCTGAAAATGAATAAATTGTTGGTAATGGAATATAATATAATATTATTATTAATATACATAATAGTCACATAATGAAATATTTGCAGTTCCACAGGACTATGGAATGCATTAATATGTTTCCCATACGTCCTTATGGAAAAAAAATACATTGAAACTCAACATCTTTTAAACTCAATGCCACTCCTAGAACCAGTTTCAAGGTACCACTGTATAGTGTGATTATGAGACTGTAATCAAACCAAAAAAACTGTTACTGTGAATATTGTGATGGAGTTCAGTAGGTACTGCTTTGTGCTGAGCAGCCAGACCTCCAAACAGCTCCAGTGGAATTAATACTGGCTGTTGCCTAGACTTTTTAAGGTAGTAGTTGTATGCTCACAATGAATGTCGCATAAGAAGAAGAGAAACAGTTTGACCAGTGTCACCCTTCCCTCAGAGATCATGTCTATATGGGGAGTTTCTTTTGGCTTTTGCTTTATTTGTTTAGTGAAATGATGTTTTGGGTTATTATTTATTTGCTTTTAAAGCTTGATTGTAGTTTACTGATTTTGAGTTGCTATTCAAATTCTTGAAATCCTGGTAAAAGATTCTGCTATAATATTGTCATATTGTAATGCAATGGGAGGATTTTTTAAAGTTGAATTTGATAAGATTATCTGATATTTAAGACAGTGGGCTACTTAGTCTTTTTTTTCCAACAGCTTTATTTATAGCTAAGACCCTACCTAATTCACAGTGTCATGGACAGTGAAATAAGCCGATTTCCGTGTAATATGCAATTTTCTGTGAAATTCAAAATTTAAGGTTTGTGTTTAACGATTTAACGTTATGAGGTGCAATATGTATGCTGACAATGTTTGATGTATGTGTTTACATATTGAGTGCATTTTGTCTCTTTGGGGATACCATAATCTACTAATGATCATCTCTCTGTAGTTTGTGCTGCGTCTCAAAAGAACAAGCCAGTAAAGTATTATGCTCCAGATCAGGGGTCACCAACCCGGTGCCTGCGGGTCGCCATATGAGTCGCCCGCAGGGCAAGTTCTAAAATAGCACTAGTAACTATAGAGCTACGTTGCTTGAGGTCCAGTGTAAAGTTTCCACAGTCAGTGATGGTTTGGAGTGCCATGTCATCTGCTGGTGTTGGTCCACTGTATTTTCTGAGATCCAAGGTCAACGCAGCCGTTTACCAGGAAGTTTTAGAGCACTTCATGCTTCCTGCTGCTGACCAACTTTATGGAGATGCAGATTTCATTTTCCAACAGGACTTGGCACCTGCACACAGTGCCAAAGCTACCAGTACCTGGTTTAAGGACCATGGTATCCCTGTTCTTAATTGGCCAGCAAACTCGCCTGACCTTAACCCCATAGAAAATCTATGGGGTATTGTGAAGAGGAAGATGCGATACGCCAGACCCAACAATTCAGAAGAGCTGAAGGCCATTATCAGAGCAACCTGGGCTCTCATAACACCTGAGCAGTGCCACAGACTGATGGACTCCATGCCATGCCGCATTGCTGCAGTAATCCAGGCAAAAGGAGCCCCAACTAAGTATTGATTGCTGTACATGCTCATACTTTACATGTTCATACTTTTCAGTTGGCCAACATTTCTAAAAATAGTTTTTTTGTATTGGTCTTAAGCAATATTCTAATTTTCTGAGATACTGAATTTGGGGTTTTCATTAGTTGTCAGTTATAATCATCAACATTAAAAGAAATAAACATTTGAAATGTATCAGTCTGTGTCTAATGAATGAATATAATATACAAGTTTCACTTTTTGAATGGAATTACTGAAATAAATCAACTTTTTATGATATTCTAATTTTATGTCCAGCACCAATATATATATATATATATATATATATATATATATATATATATATATATATATATATATATATATATATATATATATATATATATATATATATATGTATATATATGTATATATATGTATATATATGTATATATATATATATATATATATATACAGTGTATCACAAAAGTGAGTACACCCCTCACATTTCTGCAGATATTTAAGTATATCTTTTCATGGGACAACACTGACAAAATGACACTTTGACACAATGAAAAGTAGTCTGTGTGCAGCTTATATAACAGTGTAAATTTATTCTTCCCTCAAAATAACTCAATATACAGCCATTAATGTCTAAACCACCGGCAACAAAAGTGAGTACACCCCTTAGTGAAAGTTCCTGAAGTGTCAATATTTTGTGTGGCCATCATTATTTCCCAGAACTGCCTTAACTCTCCTGGGCATGGAGTTTACCAGAGCTTCACAGGTTGCCACTGGAATGCTTTTCCACTCCTCCATGACGACATCACGGAGCTGGCGGATATTCGAGACTTTGCGCTCCTCCACCTTCCGCTTGAGGATGCCCCAAAGATGTTCTATTGGGTTTAGGTCTGGAGACATGCTTGGCCAGTCCATCACCTTTACCCTCAGCCTCTTCAATAAAGCAGTGGTCGTCTTAGAGGTGTGTTTGGGGTCATTATCATGCTGGAACACTGCCCTGCGACCCAGTTTCCGGAGGGAGGGGATCATGCTCTGCTTCAGTATTTCACAGTGCATATTGGAGTTCATGTGTCCCTCAATGAAATGTAACTCACCAACACCTGCTGCACTCATGCAGCCCCAGACCATGGCATTCCCACCACCATGCTTGACTGTAGGCATGACACACTTATCTTTGTACTCCTCACCTGATTGCCACCACACATGCTAGAGACCATCTGAACCAAAGAAATTAATCTTGGTCTCATCAGACCATAGGACATGGTTCCAGTAATCCATGTCCTTTGTTGACATGTCTTCAGCAAACTGTTTGCGGGCTTTCTTGTGTAGAGACTTCAGAAGAGGCTTCCTTCTGGGGTGACAGCCATGCAGACCAATTTGATGTAGTGTGCGGCGTATGGTCTGAGCACTGACAGGCTGACCCCCCACCTTTTCAATCTCTGCAGCAATGCTGACAGCACTCCTGCGCCTATCTTTCAAAGACAGCAGTTGGATGTGACGCTGATCACGTGCACTCAGCTTCTTTGGACGACCAACGCGAGGTCTGTTCTGAGTGGACCCTGCTCTTTTAAAACACTGGATGATCTTGGCCACTGTGCTGCAGCCTAGTTTCAGGGTGTTGGCAATCTTCTTGTAGCCTTGGCCATCTTCATGTAGCGCAACAATTCGTCTTTTAGGATCCTCAGAGAGTTCTTTGCCATGAGGTGCCATGTTGGAACTTTCAGTGACCAGTATGAGAGAGTGTGAGAGCTGTACTACTAAATTGAACACACCTGCTCCCTATGCACACCTGAGACCTAGTAACACTAACAAATCACATAACATTTTGGAGGGAAAATGACAAGCAGTGCTCAATTTGGACATTTAGGGGTATAGTCTCTTAGGGGTGTACTCACTTTTGTTGCCGGTGGTTTAGACATTAATGGCTGTATATTGAGTTATTTTGAGGGAAGAATAAATTTACACTGTTATATAAGCTGCACACAGACTACTTTTCATTGTGTCAAAGTGTCATTTTGTCAGTGTTGTCCCATGAAAAGGTATACTTAAATATCTGCAGAAATGTGAGGGGTGTACTCACTTTTGTGATACACTGTATATATGTATATGTATATGTATGTGTATGTGTATGTGTATGTGTATATATATATATATATATATATATATTAGGGCTGTCAAACGATTAAAAATTTTAATCGCGATTAATCTCAGAATTTCATATAGTTAATCGCGATTAATCGCATTAAAAAAATCTGTGTAAATGTTATAGAAAACAAGGATTTTTAAGTGAAATGTTACAGTTAAAATGGTGAACACATTTTATGCTAAATGTACTGATGTTAAAAACTGCTGGGACAAGAGAAAACTGTTTTATTCACTCACATACTAGGCAGTAATACTATCCAGTGGTTTAATGGACGTTTCTACACGAACTGAGTGTGTTTAGACTAGGGTGGCCAGATTCATAGTAACAAAAAGGAGGACATTACACCCCAAAAAGCCGGACATCATATTAGGAACAGGGGGACATGCTACTGCAACACACAGAATGAATCCAGAACCCATATAACAGAGTTTTTGACCAATTTAAGCAAGAATTATATAACAAATGACTGTTTTACTCACTAAATGTTGTGTCTTTTCATATTTAGGTCCGTTCATCGCTGCCTCAAAAGTTTACTTTTTGGCATTTTCACCGCGTTCCTGATCATGAGAGCTGAGTGATTGACTCAGGCAGCGGTGTTTACAAAAAAGAGAGGGCGGGCGAAATTCAACCACCCAATCACAGACTAGCATTTAGAGGGCGGACCTTCTCCGATTGGCCAGTGGTAGCGCTGTAAGCAGTGAAATGAGGCTGTTAAACCAATGATATACAAAGCATTTGTTTTGACATGTACCTGAGCCAATGGTAAATAATATTGATCAAAAATGAAACCAGTTCACTCCAAAAGGAGGATTTTTAAGTGTCCGTCCTAGCGTTACGTGAATGGAGGACTGGCAGCTTCTTTATTATGCAAGTGCATTACTACGACACTACGACGCTCGGTAACATTATGTTAACAAACCGCAAATGAAAAACGGTGGCAAGTCCGACATTAAAACGTTTGTTCTACCAGTCAAGTCTCAACATGAACTAGAATTTGCGTTAACGGCACTCATTTTTATAATCGCGTTAAATTGAGATTGCGTTAATGCGTTATTATCGCGTTAACTTCGACAGCCCTAATATATATACAGTGTATCACAACAGTGAGTACACCCCTCACATTTCTGCAAATATTTTATTATATCTTTTCATGGGACAACACTATAGAAATAAAACTTGGATATAACTTAGAGTAGTCAGTGTACAACTTGTATAGCAGTGTAGATTTACTGTCTTCTGAAAATAACTCAACACACAGCCATTAATGTCTAAATAGCTGGCAACATAAGTGAGTACACCCCACAGTGAACATGTCCAAATTGTGCCCAAAGTGTCAATATTTTGTGTGACCACCATTATTATCCAGCACTGCCTTAACCCTCCTGGGCATGGAATTCACCAGAGCTGCACAGGTTGCTACTGGAATCCTCTTCCACTCCTCCATGATGACATCACGGAGCTGGTGGATGTTAGACACCTTGAACTCCTCCACCTTCCACTTGAGAATGCGCCACAGGTGCTCAATTGGGTTTAGTCCATCACCTTTACCTTCAGCTTCCTCAGCAAGGCAGTTGTCATCTTGGAGGTTGTGTTTGGGGTCGTTATCCTGTTGGAAAACTGCCATGAGGCCCAGTTTTCGAAGGGAGGGGATCATGCTCTGTTTCAGAATGTCACAGTACATGTTGGAATTAATGTTTCCCTCAATGAACTGCAGCTCCCCAGTGCCTGCAGCACTCATGCAGCCCAAGACCATGATGCTACCACCACCATGCTTGACTGTAGGCAAGATACAGTTGTCTTGGTACTTCTCACCAGGGCGCCGCCACACATGCTGGACACCATCTGAGCCAAACAAGTTTATCTTGGTCTCGTCTGACCACAGGGCATTCCAGTAATCCATGTTCCTGGACTGCTTGTCTTCAGCAAACTGTTTGCTGGCTTTCTTGTGCGTCAGCTTCCTTCTGGGATGACGACCATGCAGACCGAGTTGATGCAGTGTGCGGCGTATGGTCTGAGCACTGACAGGCTGACCTCCCACGTCTTCAACCTCTGCAGCAATGCTGGCAGCACTCATGTGTCTATTTTTTAAAGCCAACCTCTGGATATGACGCCGAACACGTGGACTCAACTTCTTCGGTCGACCCTGGCGAAGCCTGTTCCGAGTGGAACCTGTCCTGGAAAACCGCTGTATGACCTTGGCCACCATGCTGTAGCTCAGTTTCAGGGTGTTAGCAATCTTCTTATAGCCCAGGCCATCTTTGTGGAGAGCAACAATTCTATTTCTCACATCCTCAGAGAGTTCTTTGCAATGAGGTGCCATGTTGAATATCCAGTGGCCAGTATGAGAGAATTGTACCCAAAACACCAAATTTAACAGCCCTGCTCCCCATTTACACCTGGGACCTTGACACATGACACCAGGGAGGGACAACGACACATTTGGGCACAATTTGGACATGTTCACTGTGGGGTGTACTCACTTATGTTGCCAGCTATTTAGACATTAATGGCTGTGTGTTGAGTTATTTTCAGAAGACAGTAAATCTACACTGCTATACAAGCTATACACTGACTACTCTAAGTTATATCCAAGTTTCATGTCTATAGTGTTGTCCCATGAAAAGATATAATAAAATATTTGCAGAAATGTGAGGGGTGTACTCACTTTTGTGATACACTGTATATATATATATACAGTGTATCACAAAAGTGAGTACACCCCTCACATTTCTGCAGATATTTAAGTATATCTTTTCATGGGACAACACTGACAAAATGACACTTTGACACAATGAAAAGTAGTCTGTGTGCAGCTTATATAACAGTGTAAATTTATTCTTCCCTCAAAATAACTCAATATACAGCCATTAATGTCTAAACCACCGGCAACAAAAGTGAGTACACCCCTTAGTGAAAGTTCCTGAAGTGTCAATATTTTGTGTGGCCACCATTATTTCCCAGAACTGCCTTAACTCTCCTGGGCATGGAGTTTACCAGAGCTTCACAGGTTGCCACTGGAATGCTTTTCCACTCCTCCATGACGACATCACGGAGCTGGCGGATATTCGAGACTTTGCACTCCTCCACCTTCCGCTTGAGGATGCCCCAAAGATGTTCTATTGAGTTTAGGTCTGGAGACATGCTTGGCCAGTCCATCACCTTTACCCTCAGCCTCTTCAATAAAGCAGTGGTCGTCTTAGAGGTGTGTTTGGGGTCATTATCATGCAGGAACACTGCCCTGCGACCCAGTTTCCGGAGGGAGGGGATCATGCTCTGCTTCAGTATTTCACAGTACATATTAGAGTTCATGTGTCCCTCAATGAAATGTAACTCCCCAACACCTGCTGCACTCATGCAGCCCCAGACCATGGCATTCCCACCACCATGCTTGACTGTAGGCATGACACACTTATCTTTGTACTCCTCACCTGATTGCCGCCACACATGCTTGAGACCATCTGAACCAAACAAATTAATCTTGGTCTCATCAGACCATAGGACATGGTTCCAGTAATCCATGTCCTTTGTTGACATGTCTTCAGCAAACTGTTTGCGGGCTTTCTTGTGTAGAGACTTCAAAAGAGGCTTCCTTCTGGGGTGACAGCCATGCAGACCAATTTGATGTAGTGTGCGGCGTATGGTCTGAGCACTGACAGGCTGACCCCCCACCTTTTCAATCTCTGCAGCAATGCTGACAGCACTCCTGCACCTATCTTTCAAAGACAGCAGTTGGATGTGACGCTGAGCACGTGCACTCAGCTTCTTTGGACGACCAACGCGAGGTCTGTTCTGAGTGGACCCTGCTCTTTTAAAACGCTGGATGATCTTGGCCACTGTGCTGCAGCTCAGTTTCAGGGTGTTGGCAATCTTCTTGTAGCCTTGGCCATCTTCATGTAGCGCAACAATTCGTCTTTTAAGATCCTCAGAGAGTTCTTTGCCATGAGGTGCCATGTTGGAACTTTCAGTGACCAGTATGAGAGAGTGTGAGAGCTGTACTACTAAATTGAACACACCTGCTCCCTATGCACACCTGAGACCTAGTAACACTAACAAATCACATGACATTTTGGAGGGAAAATGACAAGCAGTGCTCAATTTGGACATTTAGGGGTGTAGTCTCTTAGGGGTGTACTCACTTTTGTTGCCGGTGGTTTAGACATTAATGGCTGTATATTGAGTTATTTTGAGGGAAGAATAAATTTACACTGTTATATAAGCTGCACACAGACTACTTTTCATTGTGTCAAAGTGTCATTTTGTCAGTGTTGTCCCATGAAAAGATATACTTAAATATCTGCAGAAATGTGAGGGGTGTACTCACTTTTGTGATACACTGTATATATATATATATATATATATATATGTGTATATATATATATATATATACAGGTCCTTCTCAAAAAATTAGCATATTGTGATAAAGTTCATTATTTTCCATAATGTAATGATAAAAATTAAACTTTCATATATTTTAGATTCATTGCACACCAACTGAAATATTTCAGGTCTTTTATTGTTTTAATACTGATGATTTTGGCATACAGCTCATGAAAACCCAAAATTCCTGTCTCAAAAAATTAGCATATCATGAAAAGGTTCTCTAAACGAGCTATTAACCTAATCATCTGAATCAACGAATTAACTCTAAACACCTGCAAAAGATTCCTGAGGCTTTTAAAAACTCCCAGCCTGGTTCATTACTCAAAACTGCAATCATGGGTAAGACTGCCGACCTGACTGCTGTCCAGAAGGCCATCATTGACACCCTCAAGCAAGAGGGTAAGACACAGAAAGAAATTTCTGAACGAATAGGCTGTTCCCAGAGTGCTGTATCAAGGCACCTCAGTGGGAAGTCTGTGGGAAGGAAAAAGTGTGGCAGAAAACGCTGCACAACGAGAAGAGGTGACCGGACCCCGAGGAAGATTGTGGAGAAGGGCCGATTCCAGACCTTGGGGGACCTGCGGAAGCAGTGGACTGAGTCTGGAGTAGAAACATCCAGAGCCACCGTGCACAGGCGTGTGCAGGAAATGGGCTACAAGTGCCGCATTCCCCAGGTCAAGCCACTTTTGAACCAGAAACAGCGGCAGAAGCGCGTGACCTGGGCTACAGAGAAGCAGCACTGGACTGTTGCTCAGTGGTCCAAAGTACTGTTTTCGGATGAAAGCAAATTTTGCATGTCATTCGGAAATCAAGGTGCCAGAGTCTGGAGGAAGACTGGGGAGAAGGAAATGCCAAAATGCCTGAAGTCCAGTGTCAAGTACCCACAGTCAGTGATGGTCTGGGGTGCCATGTCAGCTGCTGGTGTTGGTCCACTGTGTTTTATCAAGGGCAGGGTCAATGCAGCTAGCTATCAGGAGATTTTGGAGCACTTCATGCTTCCATCTGCTGAAAAGCTTTATGGAGATGAAGATTTCATTTTTCAGCACGACCTGTCACCTGCTCACAGTGCCAAAACCACTGGTGAATGGTTTACTGACCATGGTATTACTGTGCTCAATTGGCCTGCCAACTCTCCTGACCTGAACCCCATAGAGAATCTGTGGGATATTGTGAAGAGAAAGTTGAGAGACACAAGACCCAACACTCTGGATGAGCTTAAGGCCGCTATCGAAGCATCCTGGGCCTCCATAACACCTCAGCAGTGCCACAGGCTGATTGCCTCCATGCCACGCCGCATTGAAGCAGTCATTTCTGCAAAAGGATTCCCGACCAAGTATTGAGTGCATAACTGAACATAATTATTTGAAGGTTGACTTTTTTTGTATTAAAAACACTTTTCTTTTATTGGTCGGATGAAATATGCTAATTGTTTGAGATAGGAATTTTGGGTTTTCATGAGCTGTATGCCAAAATCATCAGTATTAAAACAATAAAAGACCTGAAATATTTCAGTTGGTGTGCAATGAATCTAAAATATATGAAAGTTTAATTTTTATCATTACATTATGGAAAATAATGAACTTTATCACAATATGCTAATTTTTTGAGAAGGACCTGTATATATATATACATATATGTATGTATATATATATATATACATATATATATATATACATATATATACAGTATACAGTGTCATCAGAAAGTATTCACACTCCTTCACTTTTTCCACACCTGTTTTGGGGCATTTTCTCCCATTCTTCTCTGCAGATCCTCTCAAGCTCAGTCAGGTTGGATGGGCAGCGTCTGTAGACAGCCATTTTTAGGTCTTTCCAGATATGTTCAATTGGATTCAAGTCCGGGCTCTGGCTGGGCCATTTAAGGACATTCACAAACTGCTCCTGAAGCCACTCCTTTGTTATCTTGGCTGTGTGCTTTGGGTCATTGTCATGTTGGAAAATGAATTGACGCCCTAGTCTGAGTTCCAGAGAACTCTGGAGCAGGTTTTCTTGAAGAATCTCTCTATATTTGGCTGCTGTCATCTTCCCCTCTATGCGGACTAGTCACCCAGTTCCTGGTGCAGAAAAACATCCCCACAGCATGATGCTGCCACCACCATGCTTGACAGTAGGGATGGTGTTAGCCAGGCGATGAGCAGTGCCTGTTTTTCTCAAGACATGATGCTTGTAGTTCAGGCCAAAAATGTCTATATTGATTTCATCAGACCAGATAATTTTGATTCCTCTGGTCTGAGAATCCCTAAGGAACTCAAAGCGGGCTGCCATGTGCCTTTTAGTGAGGAGTGGCTTCCATCTGGCCACTCTACCATAAAGGCCTGATTGGTGGAGTGTGTTAGCAATGGTTGACCTACTGGATGGTTGTCCTATCTCCACAAGGGAACACTGGAGCTCTGCCTTAGTGACCATTGGGTTCTTGGTCACCTCTCTGACCAAGGCCCTTCTACCCCGATTACTCAGTTTGGTCGGGCGGCCAGATCTGAGAAAGGGTTCTGGTGGTTCAAAACTTCTTCCATTTCCGAATAATGGAGACCACAGTGCTTTTCGGGACCTTCAATGCTGCCGAAATTTTTCTGTATCCTTCCCCAGATTTGTGCCCTGACACAATCCGGTCTCGGAGTTCTAAAGACAATTCCTTTGACTTCATTGCTTGGTTTCTGCTCTGATATGCACTGTCAACTGTGAAACCTTTTATAGACAAGTGTGTGCCATTCCAAATTATGTTCAATCAACTGAATTTACCACAGGTGGTCTCCAATCAAATTGTACAAGCATCTCAAGGATGATCAGTGTAAACTGGATGTACCTGAGCTCAATTTTGAGCGTCATAGCAAAGGGTGTCATAGCAAAGGTACTTATGTACCTATTATGTTTAAATGTTTACATTTTTCAAATATTTTTTCACATTATGGGCTATTTCGTGTAGATTTTTTTAAAGAAAACTATACTCAAATCAGATTTCAAATATGTCTGTAACGTAACAAAATGTGGAAAAAGTGTAGGGGTGTGAATACTTTCTGATGGCACTATATATATATATATATATATACTGTATATATATACAGTTAGGGAAATAAGTATTTGATCCCCTGCTGATTTTGTAACTTTACCCCCTTACAAAGACTTGAACAGTCTATAATTTTTTATGGAAGGTTTATTTTAACAGAGAGAGACAGAATATCAACAAAAAATCCAGAAAAAAAACATTAAATAAAAGTTATAAATTAATTTGTATTTAATTAAGGGAAATAAGTATTTGATCCCCTACCAACCAGCAAGAATTCTGACCCCCACAGACCGGTTATGTTCACAAAAGGCACACAAATTAGTCCTGTCCCTGTATAAAAGACTCCTGTCACAGAATCAGTTTCTTCCGTTCAAATCTCTCGACCACCATGGGCAAGACCAAAGAGCTATTAAAGGACATCAGGGACAAGATTGTAGACCTGCACAAGGCTGGAATGGGCTACAAGACCATCAGCAAGACGCTTGGTGAGAAAGAGATCACTGTTGGTGCGATAATTCGAAAATGGAGGAAATACGAGATCACAGTCAATCGCCCTTGCTCTGGAGCTCCATGCAAGGTAGGGGGACCGTTGCACTGAATGACATTTTGCGGGTTTCAAGGGTTATTTTTTCAAAAATCATACATTTTCCGTAAAATTACTTTAGGTTTCAGTAAAGATGTACAAATGGAGTAGATTGAAGGTATATCCATTTATATTAATATAATTGTATATTATTTATCAAGTGGGGACACTAAAAAGTTACGTCTCGTCTTTGACCCATATACAATGCTCAGCATAAATGAGTACACCCCCTTTGAAAAGTAAGATTTTAATCAATATCTCACTGAACACAGGAGCAATTTTTTAAATTTTGACAAGACTGAGTTTCATAGAACATTTCTTTAACCCATAACATGAAAGTAAGGTTAATAATATAACTTAGATTACAAAATATTTAGTTTTACTCAAATGAGTTGTTGCAAAAATGAATACACCCCACATCAAAAACTACTACATCTAGTATTTTGTATGACCTCTATGATTTTTAAGGACAGCATTAAGTCTTCTAGGCATGGAATGAACAAGTTGGCGACAAATTGCAACGTCTATCTTTTTCCATTCTCCAAGAACGACCTCTTTTAGAGCCTGGATGCAGGATAAAAAGTGATGCTCAACCTGTCTCTTCAGAATTTCCCATAGGTGTTTGATTGGGTTCAGATCAGGAGACGTACTGAATCACTTTCACCCTGTTCTTCTTTAGAAATGCAACAGTGGCCTTAGATGTGTGTTTTGGATCATTGTCATGTTGGAAAAGTGCATGACAACCAAGGGCACGAAGTGATGGTAGCATCTTGTCCTTCAATATAGAGCAGTACATCTGTGTACCATCAATGAAATGCAGCTCCCCAACACCTGCAGTACTTATGCAGCCCCACATAAGGACACTGCCACCACCATGTTTCACTGTAGGCACCATGCACTTTTCTTTGTACTCCTCACCTTTGCAACGCCATACAGTTTGGAAGCCATCAGTTCCAAAAACATTTATCTTGGTCTCATCACTCCAGAGTATAGAGTCCCAGTAGTCTTCATCTTTTTCAGCATGGGCCCTGGCAAGTTCTAGGCGGGCTTTTTGTGCATGGGCTTCAGGAGAGGCTTCCTTCGTGGACGATACCCATGCATGCCATTATTCTGCAGTGTAGGCCAAACTGTGTCACGGGAAAAAGTCACCCAAATTTGGCTTTCTACTTCTTTAGCTAACTGCAGTGAATTTGCATGGCGATTTTCTTCAACGCTTTTCATCAGAAGACGCTCCTGTTTGGGTGTTAACTTCCATGGATGGCCTGGACGTTTCTGTGAGATGGTTGCAGTTCCATCTTTGTTACATTTTTGTATCACTTTTGCTACAGTATTCTGACTGATAAGTAAAGCTTTGCCAATCTTCTAGTACCCTTCACCTTTCTTGTGTAAAGAAATAATTTTCTTTCTCAGGTCTTGTGACATTTCTCTTCCATGTGGTGCCACTGCTGACAGCATGAAATGGGACGGGGTTTTCTTTGTTAAGTAACGCCCTTTTAACTGTCAACTGTCTGCTGGATACCTGTTTAATGAATAATTAGACTCACTTGTGGTTAAATTCGTGTTAATTAGAATTTTTTAGTCTAAACTCCTAAGACTTTCATTGGGGTGTACTCATTTTTGCAACATGGTCTTGAATTAATTTGTTAGGAAAATTACTTTTTGTGTGTGCAAATTAACAAATCTTGTTTGCAATCAATGGCCCACATTTGTAGGAATATTTTGTAGTATAGTATCCCATAGAAAATGTTGATTCTGTAAAGAAACTAAAGGTTTTTTGACAAATCTGTCACACACACACACACACACACACACATATATATATATATATATATATATATATATATATATATATATATATATATATATATATATATATACAGTGTATCACAAAAGTGAGTACACCCCTCACATTTCTGCAGATATTTAAGTATATCTTTTCATGGGACAACACTGACAAAATGACACTTTGGCACAATGAAAAGTAGTCTGTGTGCAGCTTATATAACAGTGTAAATTTATTCTTCCCTCAAAATAACTCAATATACAGCCATTAATGTCTAAACCACCGGCAACAAAAGTGAGTACACCCCTTAGTGAAAGTTCCTGAATTGTCAATATTTTGTGTGGCCACCATTATTTCCCAGAACTGCCTTAACTCTCCTGGGCATGGAGTTTACCAGAGCTTCACAGGTTGCCACTGGAATGCTTTTCCACTCCTCCATGACGACATCACGGAGCTGGCGGATATTCGAGACTTTGCGCTCCTCCACCTTCCGCTTGAGGATGCCCCAAAGATGTTCTATTGGGTTTAGGTCTGGAGACATGCTTGGCCAGTCCATCACCTTTACCCTCAGCCTCTTCAATAAAGCAGTGGTCGTCTTAGAGGTGTGTTTGGGGTCATTATCATGCTGGAACACTGCCCTGCGACCCAGTTTCCGGAGGGAGGGGATCATGCTCTGCTTCAGTATTTCACAGTACATATTGGAGTTCATGTGTCCCTCAATGAAATGTAACTCCCCAACACCTGCTGCACTCATGCAGCCCCAGACCATGGCATTCCCACCACCATGCTTGACTGTAGGCATGACACACTTATCTTTGTACTCCTCACCCGACTGCCGCCACACATGCTTGAGACCATCTGAACCAGACAAATTAATCTTGGTCTCATCAGACCATAGGACATGGTTCCAGTAATCCATGTCCTTTGTTGACATGTCTTCAGCAAACTGTTTGCGGGCTTTCTTGTGTAGAGACTTCAGAAGAGGCTTCCTTCTGGGGTGACAGCCATGCAGACCAATTTGATGTAGTGTGCGGCGTATGGTCTGAGCACTGACAGGCTGACCCCCCACCTTTTCAATCTCTGCAGCAATGCTGACAGCACTCCTGCGCCTATCTTTCAAAGACAGCAGTTGGATGTGACGCTGAGCACGTGCACTCAGCTTCTTTGGACGACCAACGCGAGGTCTGTTCTGAGTGGACCCTGCTCTTTTAAAACGCTGGATGATCTTGGCCACTGTGCTGCAGCTCAGTTTCAGGGTGTTGGCAATCTTCTTGTAGCCTTGGCCATCTTCATGTAGCGCAACAATTCGTCTTTTAAGATCCTCAGAGAGTTCTTTGCCATGAGGTGCCATGTTGGAACTTTCAGTGACCAGCATGAGAGAGTGTGAGAGCTGTACTACTAAATTGAACACACCTGCTCCCTATGCACACCTGAGACCTAGTAACACTAACAAATCACATGACATTTTGGAGGGAAAATGACAAGCAGTGCTCAATTTGGACATTTAGGGGTGTAGTCTCTTAGGGGTGTACTCACTTTTGTTGCCGGTGGTTTAGACATTAATGGCTGTATATTGAGTTATTTTGAGGGAAGAATAAATTGACACTGTTATATAAGCTGCACACAGACTACTTTTCATTGTGTCAAAGTGTCATTTTGTCAGTGTTGTCCCATGAAAAGATATACTTAAATATCTGCAGAAATGTGAGGGGTGTACTCACTTTTGTGATACACTGTATATGAATATTTACTATCATTATTATTATTAATGATCATAATATTATCATTAAAGGTGAACTGTGCAACTTTATGGTATTCAGGAAGTTTGTATCCTACAAGTAGCCCTTCGGCTTACTCAGTATCCTTAAAGTAGCTCTCTGTTTCAAAAAGGTTGGTGACCCTTGCTCCAGACAGTTTGTCTATGTACAGTTTATTTCTTACTTTATAAACTCAGCAAACTCCAAAAATGCTTAGTTACACTAGCAATCAGTTAGCCAAAATGTCCAAGATGTTGTAGTCTAAACCAGCTAAAAACACTACTCGAGTAACTAACCAACCAATTATGTGTATGCAGGGGAGGGTGTG
The DNA here is from genome assembly GCF_030014385.1 of Trichomycterus rosablanca. Lineage (NCBI taxonomy): Eukaryota > Metazoa > Chordata > Actinopteri > Siluriformes > Trichomycteridae > Trichomycterus > Trichomycterus rosablanca. Next base: position 25,058,027 of record NC_085998.1, on the reverse strand, counting down.
TCGAAACACGGACATCATTCAATTTATGAGTGTTATTTAATGACTGCCGTGAAATGTGGTACTTTTCTTTAAAAATCGCATTTCGAAGTCCGTGAAATTAAGCACATTTTCACGTGAATTTAGTAGGGCCCTAATAATAGCTTTATCTCGAGTATACTAAATGTGCAGTACAGTAGGTTGGCTAAATGGCAGTGTGTTATGTCCTCCTTATACCTAGTGTAACCCAGCTAACTTATTTCCCATTCACCACACTGAAGAAATTCTGTTTACTTGTTTATTGCAGCAATTGGGAAAAATCACAGTGTGTGTCCAAATACAGTGGCTTTGTGCTCCTTAATATGCTATTTTCATTTTTTTTGTTTTTATTTACTACACTTCGTGATTTCCAATGCAGCCATTGAGCTAGCCTGGTCACTACTTGACAGACTGGAACAAGGAAACTTACACAAACAAAAAGGGTAGTGGTATATGTATCTGAATAAACAACAACTATTAAATATACACTAAAACTATTGATATGCAATATGCCTCTATATTGAAATACCCAATCCTGAAATACAGACCAAAATCTATTAGGATTTGATCATAGCTGTATATGTACACTACATGTTAACACTAGGTTAGCACTCAACAAGCTATTTCTGGCCATAACTTATCAGTAAAATGTACATCTGGATAGAATATTTATCAATGCTGGACATTTAATCAGGTAACTCTTAAAACTATCCTACCCAAATTTCAATAACATGCCAGTAGAGATAATCATAACATGAAAGAAAGATATAGTACCTACCCATGACCCTGGGAGAGTCTTTTGGATTTTTCATTTAAGAAATGGATAAACAAAGGCATGGTTGATTTTGAATGATATTTGTTTTTCAGGACAATTAAAATATTCCACTTCAAACATCAGAGGTACAGTACATGTATATGGGCCAGCAGGGGGCATAGATCATGGTACAAAGACCATTCGCTTTAGCCAGGGTTGGGTAATTATAACTGCCCCCCTTAACAAGCTAATTGCTGGGTCTTTTTGTTTTTCACCTGCTTGTTATGTGTTTGGTGATAATTAGGCTTCTGTTTTTGTTTTCTTTGGGAGCTTGGATTGTCACTCACTGGTGGATTGAGTAGCTGGCATTTTTGGCAATCCAGCTCCCTATGTTCTTTTTTCCCCACTCGTTTCATATTACATTGGGCTTGGGGTTATCATTTGATTTCTTAAAATTTGGTGTACATTACCTTTTAGTGTATTATATAAAAGTTATTTTACTTATAGGTGTTTTGTCTATACTTACCATTGTTGTAAGGCTGCCACAGTCTAAACCGTGTAGCATTAGTCTGAGCACTGGGGGGCAGTGGCAGATGTAGAAACAAAGTATCAGTCGAGGTGGGACTGTAAAACTCATTTAAAAGCAGCCAGCTGATCCCTCCATTTACTGAATGCTGAAGCAAAATGGAATGAGAACGCTCTGGAACTCCTGCATGAACAGCACCACACACGCACACACAAAACACAACAGATTTATGGCTTATACGTATACTAACATACAGGGGTTGGACAAAATAACTGAAACACCTGGTTTTAGACCACAATAATTTATTAGTATGGTGTAGGGCCTCCTTTTGCGGCCAATACAGCGTCAATTCGTCTTGGAAATGACATATACAAGTCCTGCACAGTGGTCAGAGGGATTTTAAGCCATTCTTCTTGCAGGATAGTGGCCAGGTCACTACGTAATGCTGGTGGAGGAAAACGTTTCCTGACTCGCTTCTCCAAAACACCCCAAAGTGGCTCAATAATATTTAGATCTGGTGACTGTGCAGGCCATGGGAGATGTTCAACTTCACTTTCATGTTCATCAAACCAATCTTTCACCAGTCTTGCTGTGTGTATTGGTGCATTGTCATCCTGATACACAGCACCGCCATTGGATGCACATGGTCCTCCAGAATGGTTCGGTAGTCCTTGGCAGTGACGCGCCCATCTAGCACAAGTATTGGGCCAAGGGAATGCCATGATATGGCAGCCCAAACCATCACTGATCCACCCCCATGCTTCACTCTGGGCATGCAACAGTCTGGGTGGTACGCTTCTTTGGGGCTTCTCCACACCGTAACTCTCCCGGATGTGGGGAAAACAGTAAAGGTGGACTCATCAGAGAACAATACATGTTTCACATTGTCCACAGCCCAAGATTTGCGCTCCTTGCACCATTGAAACCGACGTTTGGCATTGGCACGAGTGACCAAAGGTTTGGCTATAGCAGCCCGGCCGTATATATTGACCCTGTGGAGCTCCCGACGGACAGTTCTGGTGGAAACAGGAGAGTTGAGGTGCACATTTAATTCTGCCGTGATTTGGGCAGCCGTGGTTTTATGTTTTTTGGATACAATCCGGGTTAGCACCCGAACATCCCTTTCAGACAGCTTCCTCTTGCGTCCACAGTTAATCCTGTTGGATGTGGTTTGTCCTTCTTGGTGGTATGCTGACATTACCCTGGATACCGTGGCTCTTGATACATCACAAAGACTTGCTGTCTTGGTCACAGATGCGCCAGCAAGACGTGCACCAACAATTTGTCCTCTTTTGAACTCTGGTATGTCACCCATAATGTTGTGTGTATTGCAATATTTTGAGCAAAACTGTGCTCTTACCCTGCTAATTGAACCTTCACACTCTGCTCTTACTGGTGCAATGTGCAATTAATGAAGATTGGCCACCAGACTGGTCCAATTTAGCCATGAAACCTCCCACACTAAAATGACAGGTGTTTCAGTTATTTTGTCCAACCCCTTGTATATGCCAGTATAAAAATGTCCAACACAGTTACCTTTGGTGATAAACTTAAATGAAAACTGGATATACTGAGAGCTTGTACAGTCTAGATCCTGTGAAACCAGCATGCGCAATCCCTCCTGGATGCAAAAAAGAAGTATTATCAGACCGCAACAAATAGGAAATAAACAATTACAATATTCACTATATAGTCAATGTATGCGGACAGCTATAAGCTTGTTGTACATCCAATTTTAAAACCATTGGCATAAATATTGAATTGCCCACCCACTTTTTTGTGGCTATAACATCCTTAACTATTCTAAAAAGTTTTTCCACGATATTTTGGAGTGTGTCTGTGGAAATCCAGAAAACAGGAGCACCTGGAGGAAGCCCACATGGACACATGGAGAACATACAAACTCCACACAGAAAAGACCCTGGCTAACAGCCGGGGAATTAAACCCAGGCCCTTCTTGCTGTGAGGCAATAGCACTAACCATTGTACCACCATTCAGCCCCAACAATTGTTGTGCTCGACTTAATAATTGGGAGGCATGCACATACTTATATATACTTATATAAGTACTATATACTATATATACTTACATACAATATACTGTATTTCAGAAAAATAAAAGATCTTTGAAAAAATTAGATGATTTATTCACAAAGTCTATTTCTCCAAAGGCATGTCTGCACATAGCCCATCAAAAACAGTATTGTTAGAGTTAGCTACCACTGCAAAGCTACTGCCTTCCCCTACACAGTACTGAAATTGCTCACCCCCTTAAAAATAAGCGATGTGCCTGATTTAAGAGGCTCTCCACTTAGTGTGCCCCGTTCTGCTCCATACACCTCAGGCCAGATTTCTGGGTCCAGGTTCTTATTAAAGTCTTCCTTAAGAAAAGAACGCAAAGCAGCCAGGGGCACACAGTGAGCCCCACCAAAACCTGTGTCACACCTGTGGATTAGACAAAAAATGTAAAGAGAGATGCAACCAACAGATTTCTAAGAGACTGCACTTGATAGAATGTGCATTTATGTCAAGTTAAAATTTAAAGTTGAAGCCACTTACACACAGTGTCCATTATCACACAGGCCATGTCCAGAACACATCCAGGGGCAGCCAGTTGCCAGCAGCACATTTTTAATTGCCCAGCTATCTGCTCCAGGAGTAAAGTGAGGCTGAATCCAGCGGAACCTTGTTTTTGGAGAACTATAAACCAGACATAACACAAATATCAAGCTAACAAATATACAGACATAACTCTTTTTAACTTAAGAAAGACTTATTTTATTTTTTATAATTAACATATATGAGAACTATATATTATGACATAAGTTATATTTGGCATACATTGAAGCACTGGGCAGATAGACAGTGACCCTCCTCCATTGAGAATACTTAGGAGTACTGTAGGTGGAGCTCTGAGTATATCCAGCACAACCAATAGCTGGAGGCACACACTCAGGTGTGAGAAGCATCCATTGGTGGCCACAGTCAGTGGAGAATTCCAGATGCACTCCCTGTGCTGAGTTCACAGCCTTACTGCAGCCCATATTCAGATCAAACTGAAGAAATGAGGAGTCTGAAATCTCAAAGTCCCAACTTTCTGCATAGCGTGCTTGCTCTAATAGAAGGAAAAAAGATATATGTTTAAGCAAACCTTTTGACATCATTAATATTTACTATTTTATAATAACTTATAATATGATGGCTAATTTATATGAAAGTAGTTGATTATACCCTATTTAAGGTAAGATCCATAAACAGGAAGAAAGGTGCTGTAAAAATGACTATTAATATGTAACTTACAAAGACTATAAATATGTAAAACACAAAAAGACCACTCAAGGATCACAAAAGACACCTACAGCGCAGTAAAAAAGTATAGTACACTGTTTGAGTATGTTTTTCATATTGTAGATTTCTGTCATATTTTATTTCAGTTGAAATAGATCCATGTCTTCCAAACATTTTACTCAATTCAACTTCAACAAAAATTAATCTAAAATACTTAAAGGTTATCATGGTATTTTTTGACAAATTTAGAACAGTCCTTGTGTGTCCTAATGTGTGTAGATGACATACTATTTATTCTTTGATACAGCCCATGAGTATCATAAGTTACAGTGTCATACATGTCACTGTAGATGATGGGTCAGAGTTTAGTGATCCATTCCACCCCAGTTTCCAGGGCGTACAGTTTCTGTTCTTGGGTGTTTGTATGAATTCTTTTTTTTATAAATTGTCAAAGAACTTATGGAAAAAATTTGGTAGGCTGGCCATCTGGAAGGCCATCCGGCCATCATTTCTTCTTTTGAGAATAATGGTTCTTACAGTGGTTGTTGGAGGCCTATATCCTTAAAATGGCTATTTCCAGAATTATACACCTTAAAAACCTTGCTTGTTAATTTAATAAAAAAAAAACTTTCAAGCAATTTAAATAGATTAAAAAAAAACTTCTGAAGGTTCTGAAGCGGCATGACAGGCAATAGTCCTGTGTGTCTATTTGAACCCATTAATCAATTAAAATTGGCTGATTAGTTTAAATATATTTACAATATGGATGATCTGTTGAATTTGACATAAAGTGTTGAGTTAACACTTTTGGTGACAGAACACAAAACCTCTAAATGATAGTAAATCCACCTATAGTTATAAACACACCTATAGTTATACGATTATGTCATGAAAATAGCTTTAGACAGATTATATTAGTTGTTATAAAGGACTTGTGTAGCTGGGTGTCAATTGCTTTCCTCAAGTAAAGTCTTACCAAAACATTAACCATACTAATCTCATTCTGTTGGGCCAACTCACTGTCTCCTAAATCAGAGTGGAAGACGAGGACGGTGTTCAAGGACAGACAATCTTCTGTCACTTCTCCTCCCTCTATTCTGAACCAGTTGTGCCTTAAGGGTAATAGGCCATCGAACTTGTCATGGAAGCCAGTTCTGGAGCTCTCATTCATCCCAATCAGAATGTCATCAAGTGACCACTGGGCTGAGTGTTTTCCTGCAAAAAATGCAATGTACTATGAAAACAGACAAGAAAAAACTATCAAATCAAATAAAATGTGTAGTGTTGCATTATTTTTGACACACTGCATTTATATGTTGCTATTAGAATTTTATGACAGCTATACTGTATATGAACATCTTCATACTGTATATGAAAATCTATATTAGTGCAATCATCTGCAAAGGTCAATACACCTTAGAGCGTTATATGTTAAAGCAGAAAAACTACTTTACATTGGCCTTTTAGAGGCTACGAAGAAAAATGATTTCAACCACCTCTACGGGTGTTTCCTATCAAAGATATTAAACCATACTAACATTCTAATGAAAATTCTCTATTCCTTCTGTAGTAAAATTATGCAATGTCCCTTTATAAAGTTCAGTTTCAGCTGTTACTTCTTTTATAATTTTTTTTTCTATACTTTATTTTTATTACGTCACACCACAGGAGATTTTGCATGTTTACCATGAAAAAAACAAAAAACTAATAAATACCTTACAAAAAACAAATAAAGAACATCAAAACTTCCATTTAAAAGTAAAACCATTACATAAAACATTCCATTTTGCATTACTGACACACTGAAAGCCTCTGTGTGCTCTGGTGCTCTCACGCCCCCCTCTCCATGAGCACACTGAGTCTCCTGCCACACCCTCTCTCACAATTGGTCTCACAATTAATTAGCTCCAGCTGCTCCTGATAAAAGGAGGCAGCTTCTCCACAGACGTTGGGAACTATTTTGGTTCATGACTCTGTTGGACTTTGACTCTGTTTGGCTTGGTTATGCTCTGTAAGCTCATGTTAAGCCATGTTCCTAGCTTTTGTTTAGCCATGTTCCTAGTTCTAGATTAGTCATGTTCTTAGCTCTTGTTTAGTCCTGTTCCTAGTCCTAGTTAGTTAGCCTTTTGTTTAGCTGTGTTTAGATTTGTTTAACTTTGTTTTGTTCTGTTTTGTCTTTTGTATAATAAATCTTGGTTTAGTTCATGCATCTCTGCGTGTGTGTCCACCCCCTTTTTCTCAGCCTTAGACCCCATGTTACAACGCATCCCTGTATTTCTAGTTTAACTATATTTTTGATATTTTTGATCAGTTTGATCTGAGCTGCAGTCTGCACGACACAATTCAAAAAAATATATAAAGAAAAATATAAAGTAGGCAATGGTTTCAAAATCATGGTGAAAAAAAGCATCAACAAAAAGGTTCACCACTTGTGAGCAAACAGTCCAACAGTTTAGGAACATTATTTTATTGAATTAGGGAATTTATAATCTACATTCATTAACATTTTCAAAACAAATCATGGAATCAAGAGTCTTGATTCAAAGTATTCTGTGAGTAAAGAGAAAAAAACAATACTGAATGTAATTAATATTATCACATGAACATCTTTGGAAAACCATTGTCTAGGGGTCCTTGCTTGTTTCTGAATGACAATGCCAAGCCACACACTGAACATACAACAATGGTTTTGCAAAAAAAGTTAATGTGCTAGACTGACCTGCCTGCAGTCCAGACCTGTCTGATATTGAAAACATTTGTCCCATTATAAAACAATGCAGACTCCAGGCTGTTGGGTCTCAAATTAAGCAAGCTTGTTTTTAGAAGTGGAATTTTATTTACCACTTTTGATTTAACTGATTGAATACCCACAAATTATATATATATATATAATATATATTCTTACATTGACTTTTCTTTAATTGCAGACCCAATATATTTTATATTCTGTCTGGCCAGCTTCATTTTATTTGTTAATATACCTCCATTCCTGAATTTCAGGCCTGCAACACATTCCAAAAAAAATTCCACATTCCAGCAACTTAGGAAGAGTACTAAGGTAAAAAAAAAAAAAAAAAACTAAATCGCCGATCCTGCAGACAGAACTGCATTTAGAACTGTAATACCTCTATAGCTGATATAACAGTATGGACAAGGAATTACTTTTGTAAATCTTTGTTAAGCACCACAATATGAAGTTTACAAATTTACAAATGCCACCTAAAACTTTACTGTGCAAAAACGAGACTTATGTTAACCATGTCCAGAAGTGGTGTTGAACTCTGAGCTCTGAGGCATCTGGGATGAACGTGTATTGTGTTCAGATGAATTAGTATTTTGCAGTACCATGCAAAACTACATGCTGCACACATTACAAAGGCATGGCTAAGGAAGAACGGGTATGGGTAATGGACTGGCCTGCCTGCAGTCCTGACCTGTTGCCAACAAACTGTACTGCTGCACATTTTTAGACGTTTTATAGGAAGAATGGCACAAAACAACATCTGAAACACTTCATCGCTCTGTATCCTTGGTGACAAAATGTCTTTTAGTCATTGTGAGCAACATTACAAACTGGTAAATGCTTTACCATACCAGCTTTTTTGGGATGTGTTGCAGGCCTGAAATGTAAGAATGGCTGTACAGTATATTAACAACTTAAATGAAGTTGACCAAACAAAACATAAAAACTGACAGGTGTACATTTGTCTTCAAGATTTATTGATAGCAGGATTTTTGGTTTAATCAATGATGACAAGTTGCCCAGATCCTGAAGAAGCACAGCACCCCCAGACTAACCACACAATCACCACCATGTTGACTGTAGGTATTATGTTCTTATGTTGTATTGGTTCCACGTGCAAATCTACAACAATTTTGTATTCTCAGTTAAATAATCAATTAAAAAGTTCAATCAATAAGAAAAAGTGATGTAACTTAGTGGTCAAAGGTGCTGGAACCATATTGTTATGGTTTTAGGGGTTCAAGCAACAAAGGTGGTAAGGTGTAGATACACATTTCTGTATTCCCCCAATTACTTGCCTCAAGCCATACAAAAAAACCATACAACCATATAGCCCCACCCACTTAAAGCTTGAGTTGATTAGCATAATATGCAAATCACACACATTTTTGACAACAAACTACTCCACTTACACAAATGTGGTATCAAAATAACCCTAAGCATGTAATTAAAAGTAGGAAGATTTTCTAGTTTCTAAGAACAATCTGGCAATTAAAAAAAAAAAAAACCCCACTGAGAAGCAACCTATGGCATCAGCAGCAGGGACATGGACATGGTAAGAACCGAGGGAAAGATAATGAAAACAGCCAACTACAGAAACATCTTTAAAGAAAGTCTACTGTGTACAGACAAGCTAGGTCAGGGGTACTGTTTACCTTTCTTCAGCCAAAGCAATATTGATGTAGCTTTGGGAAAAGTATCTGAATGTTCTTGATCAGCCCAGACTTAAACCCCATTAAACATCTGTGGAAAGTACTAAAGTTGGCAGCTCACACATACTCGCCATATTATCTGAAGAAGTTTTAAAGGATCTGCCATGAGGAATGGGACTGCTCAATTCTGGTGTGCAAAGTATACTTGCTGTTGTAATTGCTGCCAAAAGGATTTCTATTTTAAGTTTGTAGAGTTTGTCCGGAGCTCTCACCAGCGCAGCCATCTTTTCAGTGCACCAGAAATGAAATTCTATTTAGTTTACAGATTTGTTTGTTTTCTGTTGGAGATTTAACTGTTCAATACAGTCCACATATTCGCAATAGAATTTAGGTTAGGGGGGCATTCCAAGTTGTACAACTGCATGTGAGATTTAAGACTTTTAAGCCCTTCTTAATTTCATCCCCAACCGCTAAAGCATTATTTATTGTGCTATTCTAAGCATATTTTATATAAATGTACCAATGCAAAACAGTGATCCACTTAAAAAAAAAAACACTGACAAAAATCGTTTATTTAGGGTTTACATATCTGTACACACCCTTAACCTAATACTTGGTCGATGCACCTTTGGCAGCAATTACAGACGTCTTGGGAAAGAAGCTATGAGCTTGGCACACTTGTTTCTGGACATTTTTGCCCATTCCTCTTGGCATATCCTTGCAAGCTCTGTCAGTTTGGATGGGGAGTGTCGGTAAACAGCCATTTTCAGCTCCTTCCACAGATGTTTGATTGGATTCAGGTCTGGGCTCTGGCTGGGCCACTCAAGGACATTCACAGACTTTCTCCAAAGCCACTCCTTGTTCCCTTGGCTGTGTGCTTTGGATCATTGTCATGTTGGAAAGTAAACCATCGCACTAGTCTGAGGTCCAGTGCGCTCTGGTGCAGGTTTTCTTCAAGGATCTCAGTGTACTTAGCTGCATTAATTTTTTACTCTATCAGGACTGGTCGCCCTGGTCCCACTGCTGAAAAACATCCCCACATCATGACGCTACCACCGCCATGCTTCACTGTAGGGATGGCATTAGCCAGGTGATATGCTTGGTATTCAGGCCAAAAAGTTCAATTTTGGTTTCATCAGACCAGTGAATCTTGTTTCTCATGGTTTAAGAGTCCTCTAGGTGTCTTTTGGCAAACTCCAAGTGGGCTGTCATGTGCCTTTTACTAAGGAGTGGTTTCCGTCTAGCCCTTCTACCATAAAGACGTGATTTGTGGAGAGCTGCCTGGATAGTTGATCTTCTGATAGGCTCTCTCATCTCCACAAGGATACGCTGGAGCTCTGTCAGAGTGACCTTCAGGTTCCTGCTCACCTCCCTGGCCAAGGCCCGTCTTCCCAAGTGCTCAGTTTGGCTGGGCGGCCAGGTCTAGGAAGATTTTTGGTGATTCCAAACTTCTTCCATTTACAAATTACAATTCTGTACCCTTCTCCAGATCTATGCCTTGACACAATCCTGTTTCTGAGGTCTGCAGATAATTCCTTTGACCCCATGGCTTGGAGTTTGCTCTGATATGCACTGTCAACTGTGGGACCTCATATAGGCAGGTGTTGGCAATCCCCAATCATGTCCAATCAATTGAATGTACCACAGGTGGACTCCAATTACATTGTAGAAACATCTCAAGCAGTATCAGTGAAAGCAAAATGTACCTCAGCTCACTTTTGGGTGTCATATCAAAGGGTGTGCACACTTGTGTACATATGATTTTTATTAAAATAAGCATGAATTTCTAAAAACCTGCGTTCACTTTGTCATTGTGGGCTATTTTGTGTAGAATTTTGTGACAAAAAAAACTCAATATATTATAGAATGTGTCTGTAATGTAAAAAAACGTGGAGAAGGTGAAAGGGGTGTGCAGACGTTCCGGCTTGACTACATTTACATTTTACATTTACATTTTCAGCATTTAGCAGACGCTTTTATCCAAAGCGACTTACACAGTGACTATACACACTGCCTGGCCAAAAAAAAAGTTCACCACCTGGATTTGATAATTACTGCATGGGTGATTATGTTTCAGCTGGCAACAAGTTATTTAACCCTAACTGATGCAGTGAGTAGCTTCTCATTTGTTAAACAATCATGTCGAAAGACACATACTGTGGTTGTGGAAAAGATGTTAATCTGTTTCAGAAGGGTCAAATTATTGGCATGCATCAAGCTGAGAAAACATCTAAGGAGATTGCTGAAACTACTAAAATCGGGTTAAGAACTGTCCAACGGATTATTAAAAAGTGGAAGCACAGTGGGGAAACATAATCTTCGAGGAAGGAATGTGGTCGGCAAAAAATCTGGAATGATCGTGATCGGTGATCACTTAAACGTTTGGTGAAATCAGATTGTAGAAAAACTACAGTAGAACTCAGGGATATGTTTAATAGTGAAAGTAAGAGCATTTCCACATGCAAAATGCGAAGGGAACTCAAGGGATTGGGACTAAACAGCTGTGTAGCCTTAAGAAAACCACTTGTCAGTGAGGCTAACCGGCAAAAACGGCTTCAATTTGCTAGGGAGCATAAAGATTGGACTCGGCGCATCAGGGTAAGAAGAGAGGTGGCTGAAGTGATGCACCCATCATGCCTAATGCCTACCGTACAAGCCTGTGGGGGCAGTGCTATGATCTGGGGTTGCTGTAATTGGTCAGGTCTACGTTCAGCAACGTTATGTGCACAAAGAATGAGGTCAGCTGACTACCTGAATATACTGAACAACCAGGTTATTCCATCAATGGATTTTTTCTTCCCTGATGGCACGGGCATATTCCAAGATGACAATGCCAGGATTCATCGGGCTAAAATTGTGAAAGAGTGATGAGACATCATTTTCACACATGGATTGGCCACCACAGAGTCCAGACCTGAACCCCATTGAGAATCTTTGGGATGTGCTGGAGAAGACTTTCAATCAATCTTGGGGAAAAATTAATGCAACTCTGGACAGAAATAAATGTTGCGACTGTTGGTTATTATTGAGTATTAAAGTTCTGTATTAATTATACTGGAATATAAATGTTTTATCTGTTTTGTTAAAGGCCCTGTAAATGCTGAGTTACCATTTAAAATGTGTGTGTTAAAAAGGAACTGAACTTTAAGCAACCTAATCTTCTGAGAAATGAGCTGAAAAATAAGGAAGTACATCCAGGTGTTTCCTGTTCTGACGATGTAGAGAGTGTGAGAGACAGTTGAATATGAAATCACTGGCCTTGCATTTCTGCTGTGTTAGACCCGATCCTCTGAGTTTAGAGAAACTGAATGTATAGGAGTAGGGGGTTTTGAAATGGTTTTGCATGCAAGTGTTGTGTTCCAGACAGCAGTTGACAGTTGAGGAACACCAAGATGGAGTAACCACAGCACAGATGTTTCCCTGTTCCTCTTTATGAACTGTGAAGCTAACGGCATCAAGATATGACTTTGAGTGGTCAAGAAGAAGACAACACTCACTTCCTCTTTTTCTTAATAAAAAGGCTACACATGCCATAGATAGACACACTTCTGCATGCAGCTGTCTGTGTGTTTGTGTGTCCTGAGCTCAGTAATTACTTTTACCAATTTGTGTTTGAATTCTTAATAAATCGTCATTCTTAACTAATTAGTATTCGTCCTTCTTTCCTGGATAAAAGAACAAAAATCAGCAATTTGGTGACCCTCGACGTGATCTGGGAAAAGGAACCAGGAGTTCTCAGACCTTGAGTTGGAGGAAATTGCACACTTACAAGGCCGGTTAATTAAAAAGGTAAGCAGAAAACCTATTAAAATTGAATTTCTGCATAGGATTATATAGGACAAAGTAGTTGTGAGTGTGTGAATTCTTCTGATTCAGTAAGTGTCTTTAAATTATTGCGTATCATTTTAAGTACAAAATTGTCCTATAGAAATTGGTAAAAGTATTGTAAGGGAATTGAGGATTGACTCTTCCCAAGTGACAGTAGAGGATTGATTCCTGTTTTATTATTTCTTAGTATTATAAGGGAATTGAGGTATGGATTCTTCCCAATTGGTATTAGAGGATTGACTCGTACCTTATTATTTGTTATTATTTCTGTAAGGTAATCGAGGATTGACTCTTCCCAAGTGGCAGTAGAGGATTGAGTCATGTCATAGATTTTCATTGATATTTGTGAGTTTGTCTTGTAGAAAAAAAAAATTTCATTTATTGATTGAAGCAATTAGAATGTGGATTACTGTAATTACTGTTATTGCTTTGATCATTTTTGTAATGGGAATTTGCTGTGAATGTTTTTTAGAATATATGCATATTTTCTGGTGTCTCTGTCTCTAATGATACAGAAGGGTTAATAGAACTGGCCAGAAAATTAGGAATATAAGGGTGGTATAGTATTGTGAACCTAATAGAAGGGTCTCCTTGATCGGACCATTTAAATCTCAATAACTGCCCGCCCTAGTGGTAGAAGCTTGGCCGTTTGGGAGGGAGGGACTTGGGTTCTCTTTTCTGGACGGGGTGGTATTAAATTGTATTTGTATTATATTGTTCTACTGAAAAAGAAGTAGATACAGCTGGAAAACTGAAGGCACGTATTCTCAGTAGAATTGAAACTACTAGTATTGCAAAGGTTAGAAAATCAAAAATCAAAAAGGCTGAAAAATTGCTCCTCGAGTGGCAGGATAAGAATTTGTATCCGGCAGACTCAAATCCCGCCCCTACTGGGGAAGACAGAAAGCGTATACTTTCTGTGGAAAAAGGGAATCAAAGCCTCGCTTTAGCTCAGTGGCAAAGGGGAGGAGAACATAGATTTGGTTTATTAAAAAGTGCACTGGACAAAGCCAATGATCGTTTGGCAAGTGCCACTGATTTACTCCTACACATGAAGGCCGTCACTGTAAAAATGAATGGCCCCCCTGAGGAGAACATAGACACTGAATCTCCGAAAGTCCCATCAATCACACCTACTGTCAGGGCAGAGGATATGCCTACTCCTGAAAAAACAAAGGAAGAAACCTGCCCTGGAAATCATGTTTTTGATCCCTTACTTCCAATAATTCGTAAAATCTATCCAATATTGGCTGAACAAGCGAGACCTCCCGCTTATAACGAAGCAGTTCACTGTTTTGATCAACTACTACCAGGCTTACCGGCCCCCATCTCTCCTATTGTAACTGCTCCTGAGCTAAGCGTACAAGCCCCAGTTTTACAAGTAAATAGTGGTGTATTGGGCGTAGAAGTGGGTGAATTGGATGTAACGTTTAAGGGAGAGACTGATCAACAACGCCAAATTGATGGACTGACCCTGTTGGTTACAGAACAAGCTGCAAACATAGACCGTCTAAAACACATAGTTTTGACTGAAATAGACAGGTCTGGAAGACCAGGCCACCCTGAGTGCAATTACCAATCACCAAATGCAAAATCCAGCTCTGGCCTCCCATCATGGTATTCATGAGCGCACTCAAAGTGTAACAATAACAGGAATGGACCTTGTAGTTAAAGGACCTGTTTCCAATTTTGCCCCTGCCACTGGACCATTGATCGAGCTGGAATTTGACCCTCCAGCTGCGAACACTCGGTCTAAGGCCCAGTCAAAAATTGGGCAGTTCCCGTTGGTTACCACTCACTCCGGGGTTGAATATGTTCCCTGGAGTCACAGGGATATGGAGGGGCTAGTGAATAAATTGCCCCCCTTTACATAAGGGTGGACAAAATTGGATTACACAACTTGAAAAGTTCACAGCTGACGATGCTCTGTGTTTGGGTGATATCAGAGCTCTTCTGGTACGTATTGAAGGAAAACATAAGCTGGCTCAAGTTGAACATTTGTCCAATATTGATAAATTGACATCTGACCAGTCCCTTAATGGCATTAGGAACTCCCTGTGGCATTCCATACGTTCCTTGTATCCAACTACTCGAAACTTGACAAATTTATCATCCCTGAAATTAGAGGACTCTGAAGACATTCATGTGTACCTGAAAAGGAGTGCAGAGCAGTGGTTAGAGAACACAGGTGAAAGACATGACAGGACTGACGCTACCACATTGTTATACAGGGCACAAGTATTAAGGGGGCTACCTAAAGAATTACAGTCCAAATTAGAGGATGTCATTGACTTGGCTGACATGGAGGATGGAAAATGGACAGCTACTCTGGCCCATTATGTGCGTCGATATAGGGAAGCCCAACAGCAACAAAAGGATGAGCTGGACGTCCTCTCAAGACGTCTGCTTAAACTTGAAGTCGCTGAAAAAGATAAACTTGCTACCCAGGATAAACGAGATAAAAAACAGTTGGTTGCTTTGCAACCCCAAAACCCACCTCCCCAGTATGCTGAAAACTCAAAATTACACAAAGCCATTGGTTACTGCTGTTGGGAATCAGACCCTAACTCACTCTTTCCTATTTGCTCCAAAATGCCCTGTCAATTTGTTGGGCCGTGATTTGTTGACTAAAATAGGTGCCACTATTTACTGTACAGATCAAGGCCTGAAATTGTGCTTAGCAGGACATCGTACTCCCAATACTGCCCAGATTTTGTTCATGTCCAACACCCCGACACCAGACAACCCGATACCTAATGCTACTGTCTATTGGCCCAGACTGTTGACCGATGGGCCGGACACACCACGTCTTTTGCGTACTTATCAGTTTTGGAAGCCTTGGATCCGGTCCATTGGGGCCTACTCCCCTCCCATGATCCATTACATTGTACCTACAATTATTTGCGCTCCCCTGACGAACAATATCAGCAAGCATGGGAGGAGGAAAAGGAGGGTCGCGTAGAACAATTGAAAATAACAGACCAGAGCAGCTGGAGTGGCCGCATTTGTCTCTCTCAACCCAGACCAATTGACCTGGTTTGTGGAAACTACTGGCCACCCAACTGTTCCCCACATTACACTAGCCATAGGAAAAGGATATGAGGCTAGGTCGTTGGGCCCAATGGTCAAGGAAGCCATGACCAAAACATATGTTCCTACTGAAATTCCCTGTCTAAGTAGGTCATTGGACGGCTTTTACTGGAAAATTGACAACCAATCCACTGACAAAGCGTTGTTGGAGGAACAAATGCTGTCCAGACATCATGGTAGAGAACTCACCAACCACGAACTGACTGAAAGTTACCTAATTAAAGTTCCACCTCACATTTGGACCATTGATCCATTTGACGTAAGTCTCGTCACTCATCACTCCATTACAGTACGCCTAAAACCTGAAGTGTTCCCTGTGTGGAAACCTCAGTATCCTTTGAAATATGAACAGTCCCTAGGCATAAAAGACACCATAGCCGGACTATTGTTAGCCGGTGTTCTCAGACATTCTAATTCTGATTGGAACACCCCGATCCTACCTGTCTCCAAAGGAGAAGGAAAAGGATGGCGTATGGTGCACGACTTAAGGTAAATTAACAAAGCTACTGTCACTGAAAATATCCCTGTCCCAGACCCTTACCTGGCTTTGCAAAATCTGACCCCTGAACATTGTTATTTCACTGTTATCGATTTGGCAAATGCATTTTTTTGCCTCCCATTGGCCAGTTCCAGTCAAGACATCTTCTCTTTCACATATGAGGGGCAGAAGTATACATATAACAGATTTCCACAAGGTTACAAGGACAGCCCAGGTCTGTTCAATAGTGCCCTTAAAGCTGATTTGTCCAGCTTAATCTTACCTGACAATACGGTGTTAGTCCAGTATGTTGACGACTTACTGTTAGCAGCCCCTGACGCAGACTGTCTAGCAGCCACAGTTTCCTTGCTCACGCTGCTGGCTAACCTTGGATACAAGGTGAAACAGGATAAATTGCAAGTTGCTAGACCAGTGGTGATTTTCTTGGGACGGCAAATTTCGGCCACTGGTCACACTTTGACTGCCACACAACATCAGTCCATCCTGCATCATGGTAAACCCAGTACAGTTCAGGATCTACTGGCGTTCCTAGGGTTAACGGGCTACAGCCGTCATTTCATTTTTGATTATGTGGGTTTGACGCAACCCCTCAGGGATTGCTTGGCCATGGTGGGCCACAGGAACCTTAAAGCAAAACTAATCTGGACCATTGACGCCGAAAGAGCCTTCATTGACTTAAAGCAAGCCTTGGCGCATGCTGAACATTTACAGGCCCCAGACTATGAATAACCCTTTTTCCTGGAAGTTTCTGAAAGGAACGGTATTGTAAATGCCGTTCTCTTTCAGAAAGGGCGGAGGGAAAGTAATAGACAGATTCTCATGTACTACAGCTCAAAACTAGATGTAATGGAACAGGGCCAAACACATTGCACTAGACAAATTGCGGCCTTAGCCAAGGCTGTTGACAAAACTGCTCATTTAGTTGTGTGTCACCCTCTAGTGATCAACACAAACCATGGTGTTGTTGCCTTTCTTATTTCTACAGCATTCACTCTTTCGCCAACTAGGAAAATGAGGATCAGCGATACGCTGACACAACCACACATCACATTCACACACAAAGATACGGTGAATATGGCAAAACAATTACCGCACACTGATTTGGAACCACATGACTGTGAGTTTGTGGCCCAGAGGGACCTGAGACTCAGGGAAGACGTGGGTAATGACCCTTTAGAAAATTTTGAACTGGTACTTTTTTGTGATGGTTGTTGCTATAGAGGAGAAGAGGGAAATGTGGCCTCTTTTGCTGTAGTCGAACAACAGGGGAAAGGCTTTGTCACTAGGGTAGCAGAAATCATACCCCAGCCTGCATCAGCCCAACTTGCTGAGATAGTAGCACTTACAAAAGCCCTAGAATTAGGAAAGGACAAGGTCCTAAACGTTTACACAGACTCTGCTTATGCCCACTGCGCAGTCCATGTGGATGGACCGCAGTGGATGAGGAGAGTATTTGTGACCTCTCAAAACACTCCTGTGAAACATGCAGAAGCCCTAAAAGCTTTATTAAGTGCTGCTCCGTTGCCCAAACTAGTAGCGGTAATTAAGTGCAAAGGGCACTCTAAGATAAGTGACTTGGAGGGACTGGGAAACAACGCAGCAGACGCTGCAGCTAAAAGGCAGGAGGTTACACTGTACAAATGACTGTAAGGGCTGACATAAGAGTACCTGACATCACTTGATAACGTGCGTGAGATGCAACAGAACAGTGGTGCCTATGAGAAAAACCAGTGGTTAGCAAGGGGAGCAGTAGAAAGGGATGGAATCTGGAGATCATTAGATGGGAGGCTTGTGGCTCCAGCAGAGCTATGCACCCTGCTAATTAGACAAGCCCATGGACCCACCCACGTGGGAGCCAGGCGTACCATGAAAGAAGTGGCATTACACTGGTGGCACCCATATTTGATGGCAATGGTGGAAAACTATGTGGAAGAATGCCCCACTTGTTCAGAATTTAATATCAAGCGACCCTTTAAGAGGCCCATGGGACATTTTCCAGTTCCAGACGCACCTTTCAAGGAGATTTGCATTGATTTCACAGACATGGGACCTGATAAAGTAGTAAGGGGGTTTAAGTACATTCTGGTAATGGTTGACAGATACACCAGATGGGTGGAAGCAATACCCTCCAGACGAGAGGATGCTAAAACAGTGGTGAAATGGCTCAAGAATGAGTTCATTCCACGCAATGGAGTACCTAAACTGATCAGGTCTGATAATGGCACACATTTCACAAGCAAGCACTTGAGGGAAGTGGAGGAACACTTGGGAATTGTGCACAAGTTTGGAGCTGTTTATCACCCCAGCTCCCAGGGACTAGTGGAAAGGGCAAACCAGACATTAAAAAGCAAGATCGCAAAGATCTGTCATGGGGGAAAACTAACATGGGTAGATGCACTACCGCTTGCCCTTATGTCCATGAGATCAGCTGAACGGGAGAAAACGCATTTGTCCCCACATGAGTTGTTAACGGGGAGGCGAATGACAGGGCCCACTAGAGACAATGTTACAGTGCCAGCTTTGGATCTTTGGCAAACAGAGGAAGATGAGTACATGCGAGCTCTAACTAATCTTACTCAAGCTTTGTCTACACAGGTCCAGCGGAGTGAGCCCCCTCCGAAACCACCAGCAGACGACGGCGAGTGGCTGGAGTTCAAAACTGTCAAACCTGGAGACTGGGTACGGGTGAAAGTCCACAAGAGAAAGTGGTCTGAGCCCAGGTGGTCGGGTCCGTGGGAAGTCACTGAGGTAACAACCCACACCGTCAAAGTAAAAGGTAAAAAAGGGGCAGTTTGGCACCACCTAACACATTGTGTACCCGCTACAGCACCTTCCCGCTCATTGCAGGAAGTTAGAAAAGATTTGGCAGACAGTGTGACCAAAACTGTAGAATCTGATTCATAAACCACATAAGTGCATTCCCACTGTCTATTAGAGGGTGGAAGACTGATACCTACCCAGTAATATACACTTCAAACCTACCGAAGGTACAACTTCTCAAAAAAAAAAAAAAAAAAAGCCCTTTAACCCTCCATCTGATGTGACCGTCCAAGCTTTTAAGAGACTGGGATGTGCTTCCATGATAATAACAATGTGTGTACTGTCCATAATAATTGCTGTTGTTCTGTCCATTATCTTCCTAGCCACAGCAGAATCCCACAGAAACCAGACTACTCATAGAGCCTCCCGCAGTGTGAACAGTGCTCCCCCAACCATTACATGTACTGAAGGTGAAGTTTGTGTGGCTAGGTTTGATTTTTGTAAGATCTCAGACTGTAAAGGTTATGTTCAAAGCAAATTATCGAAGCCCGAAAAGTATTTGTGTAACACCAACTATGTATGTAGTAAGAATAAAGCCTTCACAATGAAAGGAAATTTTATGAAAATAAGTAGAGCGGCAACCAAACATTGTAGCTGCACAGACTGGCTTGCAGTGTTCGCTAACACTGGTCCTGTTAGATGGCCATATGCAGGTTATGTTGGAACAGAGCACGCTTGTCAAACAGGGAGAATAGATTTTGGGCGTAGGCTAACCCTTAGGAAAGCCAATGCCAAACATCCATGTGAGAATGAGAATTGCAACCCATTAACTTCAATATTACTTAACCCGAAATTACTCGACAGTAGATACTTGATATTAGGATCCTATCAGTCGGGCTCTGATAACCTGGGGGTGTTTAAGCTGACAGTGATTCCTAAGTCAAAACCTAAGCCAACCATTGTCATCCCAGACAACAGTAGTGTTGTGACTGGACCTCCCACGGAAACGCCTGCACTGATAAAGACCATAAACATAACTGACCTAAAGGACACATTCTCAGTAGAGACAGGTTTTGAGGATGAAAATCAGTGGTTAAATTGGATTATGTACACAGCTCGTGCTGCTGGTAAGACTAATTGTTATGCTTGCTCCTCAGCTAGGCCACACCTGGGTACTGCACCTTTCCCATTAAATCGACATAATGATCTAGAAGGTCTAAAATGTGTGGTCTCCTTGTTCAGTGGCTCTCCAGGCTATGGGAACTGCACCACTGTGCACTACCTGTTCCCAGAAATGAAGCAGAGGGTGGTACCCCCAGCATACATGCCCTACAAAGGGAACTATACCTGTTTCGCTAGGAACTCGGGGACCGTGGTGAAGTGGTGTGGAGACACTGTGGACGCCGAAAACAACTCAGACGGGTTCAAGTCCGAGTGGTTCAGTGATCAGAGCGTCTCCCGTGCGGATGTATGGTGGCTGTGTGATCTTAAAGTCTTAAGATCTAAGCTTCCTAAGAATTGGAGGGGGATTTGTGCTTTAGTATAACTAGTGATGTCACTATATGTGCTTCCGCTGGGTGGGGAGCCAGTGGGGAAGGACACGAACACACATGGCCGAGTTAAGCGAACAGTAGCGGGCCCATCAGGCTCTTTTGATCCAAAAGTTTATGTCGATTATATCGGAGTACCCCGGGGGGTCCCTGATGAGTTTAAAGCAAGGGATCAAGTCGCAGCCGGCTTTGAAAGTTTGTTGTTTTGGTGGTCCACTATTAACAAAAATGTGGATTGGATAAATTACATTTACTATAACCAGCAACGTTTTGTCAATTATACAAGGGATGCAGTCAAAGGAATTCATGAACAACTGGATAAAACTAGCTTAATGGCATGGCAAAATAGGATAGCTTTAGATTTCCTATTAGCTGAAAAGGGCGGTGTGTGTAAGATGTTTGGGGAACAGTGTTGCACATTTATTCCTAACAATACAGCCCCTGATGGGACAATAACTAGGGCTCTTGAGGGACTGACCTCCTTAAGTAATGAATTAGCTGAAAATAGTGGAATTGAGAATCTGTTTAACACTTGGATGACCAAAATGTTTGGTCAGTACAAAGCCTTATTTTTAAGCATAATGACCTCAATTTGCTGTGCTTTGGCTCTGCTCGTGATGTGTGGCTGTTGTTGTATTCCCTGTATAAGAACTCTCCTCACTAGGCTAATTGAGACCACTCTCTCCAAGGGGGGTGACCCGAGGTCCCAGTTTTTCCAACAGCATACTCCATTGATAGGACTACAAGACATTGAAAATGAAGAAGTTGAATTGGAGGAAATTTGAAGTGAAGGTAAAAAAAAAAAAAAAAATAATAATAATAATATATCAGTGTTTCTGCTATTATCGCTTAACCTTGTGTACTGTTTTGTTGTTTTTTGTTAATTCTTCTCACTGTGTCCAGAGTGGTGAAAACAGCGATTCTATTTCACCTGAGAATCCGGGTTGCGAGGACCTGACTACTCCACAGTTGGCTAATGCTCTTCCTTCTCCC
Source organism: Trichomycterus rosablanca (assembly GCF_030014385.1). Classification (NCBI taxonomy): domain Eukaryota; kingdom Metazoa; phylum Chordata; class Actinopteri; order Siluriformes; family Trichomycteridae; genus Trichomycterus; species Trichomycterus rosablanca. Next base: position 25,036,329 of record NC_085998.1, on the reverse strand, counting down.
GTTCTATCTTATGTTTCATTCTTATAATTATCCACATATGCTATTTTAGCTTAGGTTGTTTTTACTCGGGCTTTTGTTTAATAGTCACTAGGTGCTTCTCAGCCCGGTCTCCGCATAACGGGGAGCTGACAGCACTTTTATTTAGCTTAATCTTTAAATTTTTATACTGTATTAGGAAATGTGTGATTCTGTTTATTTGTTTGATTTGTAATTGTCCTAAAGGACAATTAAGGGGGGAATGTTGGTTATTATTGAGTATTAAAGTTCTGTATTAATTATACTGGAATATAAATGTTTTATCTGTTTTGTTAAAGGCCCTGTAAATGCTGAGTTACCATTTAAAATGTGTGTGTGTTAAAAAGGAACTGAACTTTAAGCAACCTAATCTTCTGAGAAATTAGCTGAAAAATGAGGAAGTACATCCAGGTGTTTCCTGTTCTGACTATGTAGAGAGTGTGAGAGACAGTTGAACAGGAAATCACTAGCCTTGCATTTCTGCTGTGTTAGACCCGATCCTCTGAGTTTAGAGAAACTGAATGTATAGGAGTAGGGGGTTTTGAAATGGTTTTGCATGCAAGTGTTGTGTTCCAGACAGCAGTTGACAGTTGAGGAACACCAAGATGGAGTAACCACAGCACAGATGTTTCCCCTGTTCCTCTTTATGAACTGTGAAGCTAACGGCATCAAGATATGACTTTGAGTGGTCAAGAAGAAGACAACACTCACTTCCTCTTTTTCTTAATAAAAAGGCTACACATGCCATAGATAGACACACTTCTGCATGCAGCTGTCTGTGTGTTTGTGTGTCCTGAGCTCAGTAATTACTTTTACCAATTTGTGTTTGAATTCTTAATAAATCGTCATTCTTAACTAATTAGTATTCGTCCTTCTTTCCTGGATAAAAGAACAAAAATCAGCACGACATTGCAGAAGCTTGTGGAAATGATGCCACAGTGAATGCATGCCGTAATCAAAGCTAAAGGCGGTCCAACGAAATATTAGAGTGTGTGACCTTTTTTTTGGCCAGGCAGTGTATATTCACGTACCTGATATAGCAGAGTTTTTTCATGTGTGGATGCCTGACTGCCGACAGCACAGCTCAAATTTGAACATGGGATCTAAGCAGTAGTGTGCTAGCGTATTTTACCACTGTACCACCAAGTGCCTCTTATTTGTATAAATGCTTGTGTTTAAATTTTGAATGAGCACATCTGTACTACTTTTTAGAAAAGTCCTTCTTGTGTGAGGAATAAGACCAGAGATGATTGTGGTGCAGCTTATGGTTCACTTTGGATCTATTGTTCATGTTATTGTTAATTGTCATGTTGTTTTAAGGTCATCCAACAGTTTTTTGTGTGTGATTAATAATTCTCTTCTATCTTTTGTTTCATTAGTCCACAGAAAAGTTGTAAAAACACACACACCTGTCTGTATGATTTATGGTTTAATTAACATTTTACCTGTGATCTATTAAAAACTGTTGAACTGACAGGTATATTTAGCGTGTTTGCTATGGCTCTATTATACCACTGAGCATTTTGCTTTCTTTAAGAAGCTTTTTACCTTCACCATGAATGCTACTTGTTTGTGTAAAATCTGGCCAAGCAATGACAACATCTTTTTGTAATGAAGCCAGATAGAGTTTGCATTAGAAATTGTTGCTAATCTAAATCTATATTTAGACTTTATTTAATTTTATGTAGCTTTGGCATATAAATAATTTATGTAACTGAAGCAAATTATAAAACAAACCAAAACAAGGAGTTATATTTACGTGGATGGTCCATAATACTCAGCACAAAGCAGTTAACATCATCTTTAACACCTCACATTGTTTGCCCTCCAATTCCATCTAATTAATATTCCACATCAAGTCCAGTACATCGAATTCCTCTGTCCTCTGTAGCCCCTCTGTTGCTCTGTAAGCTTTGACACCCCGTCCCTTATTTACCAATAATAAAAAAACCTCAATAGAACTAACCAGATTTATTTTAAGTGGTAAAGCACTCTTAGCACTGCAATGACACTAATGTGGTAATGACACCTTAGAAGGTAGCACAGTTGTTGGGAACTCTGGTTAATAAAGTCCAATAAACCACTAATAATGTATTAAGACATTAGAATTGCTTTACATATTTGCCTACGAAAATGTGTGTATATAAGTATTATTAAAGTATGTTATCAGTAGTAATTGGATTTTCTCACCAAGCTGGGGCTGCCACCAGCGGAACACAGTGTAAGGTGTCTTCGCTTGAGGGGGCAATTCAATGGTCACCAGCTGTGTTTCCATAAAGGAGCCAAAGTCTAGCTCTCGAAGGAACTGCCACTTCACTCCATTATTTGTTGAGTACTGGACAATAACCCCTGGAATAGAGTCCATAGTAATAAAACAACATTTAAAACTGATCTTTAATCACTAATATCGGAGAGGTTATCTAGAAAGTTGATTTGCCAGCTACATTTATTTAGAAGACAAACACCTTCATTGCGACCACGAGGCCTAGTGCAGGTAGGCCCCAAGTTCTTCCCACCAATCCTGATGTAGAATTGAACAAGTCTGTTGTATATGAGCCCAGAAAAAAAATTTATTAAAATAGGTACAATCATGAGCAGCCACTACCTAAAATTGAACAGATAAAGCATTAACATTGTGGGCTACTCTATATTGGAAGAGTTATGTTTGGTGGACTAACCGTGTGTGAGTGGTGTCCAAGGGCACAGTGCGAGCTTCCCGACGCCCAAGACCACCAAAGTAAAGGGCCTTTCCTTTACTTATGGTACCACAACCATCCAAAGTCTGTTCTCCACTAGTTATCTGCCAAAGAGGACTCAACTTGCCCTCAAAACCTTCAACCAGCTCTGTGGGACTGGGCACAGATGGCACACAGCTGTCCTGCAATACTAACACATGCAAACACACAGAAATCAAAAGAAGAGTCATTTTTTCCTATTACCTATTAGTTACTGCACCCACTCTGCCTGAAGAGAGCCTCCACATAGCAGACGCCCCCGAAAACAGCAAACCTATATTTATTTGCCAATTGTGCCAGAGCCTTGATGAGACAGTAGGCATATCTGTTGCATGAGTAAGGAGTTGACTTTCCTCCTAACAACAAGGCCAACTACAGGGGTTGGACAAAATAACTGAAACACCTGTCATTTTAGTGTGGTAGGTTTCATGGCTAAATTGGACCAGTCTGGTGGCCAATCTTCATTAATTGCACATTGCACCAGTAAGAGCAGAGTGTGAAGGTTCAATTAGCAGGGTAAGAGCACAGTTTTGCTCAAAATATTGCAATGCACACAACATTATGGGTGACATACCAGAGTTCAAAAGAGGACAAATTGTTGGTGCACGTCTTGCTGGCGCATCTGTGACCAAGACAGCAAGTCTTTGTGATGTATCAAGAGCCACGGTATCCAGGGTAATGTCAGCATACCACCAAGAAGGACAAACCACATCCAACAGGATTAACTGTGGACGCAAGAGGAAGCTGTCTGAAAGGGATGTTCGGGTGCTAACCCGGATTGTATCCAAAAAACATAAAACCACGGCTGCCCAAATCACGGCAGAATTAAATGTGCACCTCAACTCTCCTGTTTCCACCAGAACTGTCCGTCGGGAGCTCCACAGGGTCAATATACACGGCCGGGCTGCTATAGCCAAACCTTTGGTCACTCGTGCCAATGCCAAACGTCGGTTTCAATGGTGCAAGGAGCGCAAATCTTGGGCTGTGGACAATGTGAAACATGTATTGTTCTCTGATGAGTCCACCTTTACTGTTTTCCCCACATCCGGGAGAGTTACGGTGTGGAGAAGCCCCAAAGAAGCGTACCACCCAGACTGTTGCATGCCCAGAGTGAAGCATGGGGGTGGATCAGTGATGGTTTGGGCTGCCATATCATGGCATTCCCTTGGCCCAATACTTGTGCTAGATGGGCGCGTCACTGCCAAGGACTACCGAACCATTCTGGAGGACCATGTGCATCCAATGGCGGTGCCGTGTATCAGGATGACAATGCACCAATACACACAGCAAGACTGGTGAAAGATTGGTTTGATGAACATGAAAGTGAAGTTGAACATCTCCCATGGCCTGCACAGTCACCAGATCTAAATATTATTGAGCCACTTTGGGGTGTTTTGGAGAAGCGAGTCAGGAAACGTTTTCCTCCACCAGCATCACGTAGGGACCTGGCCACTATCCTGCAAGAAGAATGGCTTAAAATCCCTCTGACCACTGTGCAGGACTTGTATATGTCATTTCCAAGACGAATTGACGCTGTATTGGCCGCAAAAGGAGGCCCTACACCATACTAATAAATTATTGTGGTCTAAAACCAGGTGTTTCAGTTATTTTGTCCAACCCCTGTATGTCTGTAGATCATCTGATTGGGTTGAGACTTAAAATCTGGTCTCTTGGTAAGTTAGCACATTAGACTGCTGCACCTGACACCAATCACAATTCTAAGTGTTACCTGTAAATCCCATGTCACAAAAGCAGACTCCAGAGATGCAGTCTCCATGACCCCCACAGTGATTAGGACAAGGCTCAGAGATGTAGATGCTATCCAAGGCAAATGCAGGGGCATTCTGATAAGCACTGCTTTCTTGGATCCAGCGGAATCGTGTCTTACTAAAGAGAAGATGGAACAAAATTTCTGCATGTAAACTTGAAAAACATTTGATTTAAACATGTATTTAGGAGTCTGTGTTAATAATTGGGCAGGATAATGTTGTAATAATGAATGAGTGAATGAGTAAAAATTCACAATGAATGAATGAATGTTTATACATTATGTCCCTATTAATTTTATTGGCTCAATTAGTAAATAGTGAAAAAAGCTGCATGCTAGGTATCTGATATTCTGCTTGCAAAATATGTTCTAAATGGCTATCATTCACATAGCAGTGAAAAGCCAACTTATAATGTATAATGATTCATCTCAAATACAGGGAAAGTCTTTTTAAGTAAACTGTCACTGTCATAAGTGGACGCTTAATTGGTTAATAGTTTTTTTCAACTAACTGAAATCTTAAAAAACAATAACAAAACACTACATTACACCCTAGATTTTAGTATTTCATGTGTTAGTCTTTGATACTGTAATAGGGCTATTACAGCGCAAGGTAAACTCAGGTGCAAGATATTTAACCAAGGAGGAACAATACTGTGGCTAAAAAGCAACTAACAAAAGGGGGACTATCACAAATAAATAATGAAAACAAAGTAATACATTAAAGACACAAAAACATCTGTCACGGAGAATGTGGATAGAACGGTGATAGCACAGAACTGAGAACTGGTTGTCACAATATGATAGGCTAACAGAAATATGAAACAGCTCAAATGTCGAAGGGAGAAAGGAAAGAAAGGGACCCTTCAGAACCATCCGGAACCGGTAAGAAAGGAGTGGTACCCCAACCACACCAACTGGCACACCCCACACATAATGTGGACGTACCCGTGGAGTCTGCTACAGAAAAAGAACATTATTTTACTCTTCAGGCAATCCAATCACCCACGGCGATTCAGTCATGTGGTCAAAAATGCCATAACAGAGGGTGAGTTCCCGAAAGATATAGTATGCTGAACCAAGCAGCCCGGTATCACTGTTTCAAAGAAACTGGAGGTTTGCCAACAGCAGAGCTGTCAAGTGTGTGAGGAAGAAACTGTGATAAATAGAAAAACTTATACATGAAGCAAATTAATGCATATGAGGTGCAGGTGATTTGACAATCAAGAAAAACTGACACAATCAACATCTGCTCCTCGGTCCCCCCTTTGTCCACCCAAAATTGGAATGCAGAAGGACACAACTGTTAATGTGACTCACTGCTAAACTCATTCAGCCACTGCCACATTACAAATACAGAAATATAAAAATTTCATTAAACAAAATCATTAGTGCAGTCATCTTAAAATTCATATTTTAGATTTTGAATGAATAATTCAAATAATAATAATGATAACATTATCGAGTCTAGTTTCTTAAAAAAAAGACAACCGGGAGATAAATGGGAGGCCTGAAAAAGGTAAATTCAATTTTGGAAGTGCCACCATCTTAATGGCATGAATGCATCCTATCATAGATATGGGCAGTAACTTCCATTTTTTCAATAGTCTCTTTGAGCTTGTGTAATGCTCCCAAGAAATTTATCTTGAATAACAATTTGGGGTTCTTATTATTATTAGAAACTTTAAGCCCAAGATAGGTGAAATATCAAACAGGTCCTTTCTTTTGGTTTCCAGGTTTGATAGTTCCTTTTATCACTGTCTGCAAAAAGCATTTTGCATCCTCAATCTCAATCAATTTCAGATTCAATTTATAGTTCGGCAGAAATCGGTTCTCTTAGCAAGCTGGAAAACTGTTTACATTTGCTTGCACACAATTAATATACAGACATATAATTATTAATATATACTCACAATTTAGATCTAAAAATGCTCACACATTTAATTGTGTACATTTAGTATTCTGGCAAGGGTAAAAAAGTATGTATAAAACATTTTTTAATAAAAAGAAATATTCTGATGATGCCCAGAATAGCTCTGCATCTTAGTTTGCACATACCTTGCAGCCACATTTCGTGGGATTACAACAGTAACTCTGGTCCAATCCTCATAGTCTCCTGTGTAATAGACAGACGGCTCTCTTAGCTCACGCCCGTTGCCTTCACAGCCTGTAGCCCCGGGTGTGTCTGGGAAACAGCCCTCATGCACCAGCGCCCAGGTGCGACCATAATCATGTGAATACTGAAGTATCACAGGAGCTGAAGCAGGAAAATCTGACTTGCACCCAGTAATCTAAGGATAAAGCCAACAAATACTGGCATAGAAATAAGACCTTCTTGCTTGCAATAATTAAAATACAAAACAGAAAATTCTAAATTAAAGTCATCTAGATTTTAGGTTGTTAGAATGTTATTTTTTGTTTTATCTCATTTGAAGAAATGATACAAGTGGAACTAAATACTAGTTTAGTGTATTACACTGTCAAAGCCAAACCACCCTTCAACTGGACAAGAGATACCAAGATTGTAGTATGGTTCACAGTTTAAATGCAAATGGTAGTACCTTAAATTGCAATGTGTAGCCAGGGCGAAGGGTAAGGTCTCGAGTCACTGCCATCCTGTCCCCATCTGATCTTCCAAATATCATGGCTGATGGTGTAGGGGCACAGAAACTAATATTTTGTTCTGTGTCCATTCCCTCATTGCCCAACATTAGCCAGACACTCATTTGATTTAGTGGATAATCAAATGCTGGCTTCTCATAAAAGTTCTGAGAGGAAAGTTATAGCATTGAAGACAAAGTCAGAGTGTAATTTATGTACCCAAATATTTTCACAGATATTGGTACATTATTTAATTCATAAATATGTTACTGTTAAATATAAAATCTTAAATATGTTAATGTACTACTAATGTTAATGTTACTATATATATGGAAATTTTAATATATTATTAAAATAGACACTACTAGACAATGTTTAATCTATTAGGAAAGCTGAGCTCAGTTAATGTTATTAATACATTTATAGTGTTTTAAAAAGGCTCTTTTCTGACTAACTATGCAATATAAAATTTACTTTGGTACAAGTCGTGTACAGATTTGGGACCTCCCACAAGTAAATCAAATTTTTTGTAAAATAAAATGTCCTTACATAAGTAAATCAAAATGTGTGTAAAATAAAATGCAATGAACAAAGCGGTTTTATGTTGATGAATTTTCAATGAAAGTTTTAGTTTAGTGGCTTCCAACATTTAAACCTGTACATCTATTTTGAAACATATGATCTACACCTGTCCTCACTTAACCAATCAACAGGGATTCAACAGGGAATCAAACCCAGGACCTTTTTGCTGTGAGGCAACAGCGCTACCCACTAAGCCACCTTGAACACATGTAAATAATTCGTTTTTTTATTTATTTGTAATTAATTTTTTAAAAACATCTGAAACATTTTCACTTAATCATTCAGTGATTTAGTGTAAATTAATAGGCAAAAATGGCAACTTCATCAATTTACCTTTAGATTCACAATACAGTAAAGTGCACAAAATACATTATATTTAATGTAAAAAATACATTTGAAATACATGAAAAAGACACTTTACAAATCATTGCTTTCTGGGTTTAGCTTTTTACTTACTGTTCCAACATCTTGTTTCTGTACCTTCATCTAGGACAATTTGGAGGTCTTTACATTATATTTAGTAGTTTGTGAAATTCCTGAAACATTTGATAATGTGATCATTTAACATCGGGAATTTAGTTTACCTGAGGAAGAGTAGGATTAGCTAGTGGAATAACATGTTTTTCTCTGTCAGAGAAAATGATGACATCATCAATAGCCCACTGGTCATAACCCTCGCCGGAATGAAGGGGTTGCCACCAGCGAAACTGTGTACATGGTGTTTTAGCAGCCAGTGGCAACTCATAATGAACAAACCTATGGGCACAGATAATGACAAGTAAAAAAAAACTGCCTATTTCTGATGATGTTACAGGAAAAAACTGAACAAAAATTTAATTTTTTAGAACACAATCCTTTTACCGTGGTCTGGTAAAGTCTGTGAAGTACATCTCTGCGATTAGGCCCCAGCTAATGCCACCATTGTTACTATACTGAAGAAGCACTCCTTCTTCCCTGCTGTCTGCCCTGTTACACTCCACCCAGTCTCCACCCACACGTAAGTAGAACTGGACAAACTCAGCCCATTCTGTGTCCATGTTCCAACTTACAAGCTGTCTCAGTCCAGCCTGTTCACACATCAGATTGATGTTAAGCCAACTTTAACAAAATAGCAAGCGTTACCACACAATAAAAGTCCAATAGTATGTAAACACCTGACCATGGGTTTGTTTAACTCCTCATTCCAAAACCATTTGAATTCAAATGGAGACCCCCCACTCTTTGCTGCAATAAAAGCCTTCATCAGGGAAGGATTTACACAAGATTTTACAGAGAGCATTTGTGAGGTGAGGTACTGATGTGAGTTCAACACCTTCTCGTTCAATGTTCCAATTAATTACTAAAATGTTTAATGTGGTGTCTTTATGGATTTTGCTCTGTGCACAGGGGGTACACTATGGGGCCTTGCACAAAGTTGTAAATATTTACTTAATACAACTGATTTTACACATGCTAGCAATTAATGTAACTAAAACATCTGAATTTAACAACTAGAGGTGTTTACATACTTTTGTCCACATAGTCATTAATTTCAGCCATATATTCATTATTTTATATTTAAATAAATCAATATTCATGAAATAATTTTTAATTAAACAAAACATGCATAAGAACATTTATATCATACCTTACTAAAATACAAAGAAGATCCAGATGACACAACACCACAGCCCAGGTCAGGTGTCACTATCTCTCCACCAGTTACCTCCTGCCATGTGGTCATAAGTTCTTCTTTTAATTCAAAGTCTGAGAGTACACTAGAGGGTAGTGGGGAGGAAGGCTGACAGTCTGTGCCAGAAAAACCTTCATCACATCTGTTGAGAGAGAGAAATAAGAGAGAAAGAGTGAGAATCAGTAATTTATGTTGAAAAAGGACTGTGATAAAAACATTTAATTTCTGATGCCTTTATGTAATTTTAAGTGGTAGCTGCCTCACTTGCAGTGACCATGATCACACCAGCCATGTCCATGGCACATTTGAGGACACTGTTGCCCTATGTAGATATCATCTAATGCCCACTCATCCTGTTCTCTGAAGTAGTTTTGGATCCATCGAAACCGGGTGGCACTGGACCTGAAGACAAGTAGATGAAGATTACATGTGGCTGGACACATCTCTTCATGGTTGTATGGTAGACAGTATGGTTATACAGAGACATGTCAACTATATTACCCTTTATACAACAGTTAGTTCCGACCTCACAATCTGATTGGTTGAGAAGCGTTCTAACCATGCTGATATTCGTGATAACGGCACGGCCTTTTCACACCACAACTGTATTACTCCGCTGACGCGTTGCCAGTAACGACAAGCTTCATGCACACAAACGCGCACGCAGGCAACACAGACTTTTTTCCTGATCGCATTTTAAATGCGTTATCTGATACACAATCTAGTGCATTGTGTAGGGAACATAAATCAATTGTCTAATATATTGTCTAGTGCACTATGTAGTGAACATGAATGTGTTATCTGATACACAATCTAGTGCACTATGTAGTGAACATGAATGCGTTATCTGATACACAATCTAGTGCACTGTGTAGTGAACACGAATGCGTTATCTGATACACAATCTAGTGCACCGTGTAGGGAACATGAATGCAGGCCAGTGATAGCTCAGTGGTTAAGGTACTGGACTAGTAAACAGAAGGTTTCCGGTTTAAGCCCCGCCACCACCAAGTTGCCACTGTTGCCCTGAGCAAGGCCCTTAACCCTCAATTGCTCATCGTGTTCTGCTCATTGTGTAAGTCGCTTTGGATAGAAGCATCTGCTAAATGTTGAAAATGTAAATGTTATCTGATATATAACAGTTAGTTCCGACCTCACAATCTGATTGGTTGAGAAGCGTTCTAACCGTGCTGATATTCGTGATAACGGCACTGCCTTTTCACACCACAACTGTATTACTCCGCTGACGTGTTGCCAGTAACGACAAGCTTCATGCACACAAACGCGCACGCAGGCGACACAGACTTTTTTCCTGATCGCATTTTAAATGCGTTATCTGATACACAATCTAGTGTGCTGTGTAGGGAACATAAATCAATTGTCTAATATATTGTCTAGTGCACTATGTAGTGAACATGAATGTGTTATCTGATACACAATCTAGTGCACTATGTAGTGAACATGAATGCGTTATCTGATACACAATCTAGTGCACTGTGTAGTGAACACGAATGCGTTATCTGATACACAATCTAGCGCACTGTGTAGGGAACATGAATGCGGGCCAGTGATAGCTCAGTGGTTAAGGTACTGGACTAGTAAACAGAAGGTTGCCGGTTCAAGCCCCGCCACCACCAAGTTGCCACTGTTGCCCTGAGCAAGGCCCTTAACCCTCAATTGCTCATCGTGTTCTGCTCATTGTGTAAGTCGCTTTGGATAAAAGCGTCTGCTAAATGCTGAAAATGTAAATGTTATCTGATACACAATCTAGTGCACTGTGTAGTGAACATGAATGCGTTATCTGATACACAATCTAGTGCACTATGTAGGGAACATTAATGTGTTTGTAATGCGAACAGTTAGCTTAATAGCCCAGTTAGCAGCTCCTAAAAGTTCTGTTATCACCCATAACAGAGTTTTTTTTTTTTTTTTTTTTTCTTCGGAGGTTCTTGCCTTTTTCTTCTTGTTGTTCTTGTTGTCGTTGTGGAACTACTTTTTGGCGGAAGGTATTGTCAATATTAAAGCATATTTAATATGAAATTCAGGGCTTCTTTGATTTATTTTCTTTCTTTATTTTGTAAAAACTGTTGTATAAAAGCAATAGAACACTTGAGGTCGTGTGTTATCACGAATAACATCACGGCTGTGATGATCTATGGCACTCACCTTCGGCTCGTGCCTGCAACCGAATCACAGCCGTGATGTTATTCGCAATAACACACTCCCTCTCGTGTTCTATTGCTTAATTTTACCATAATCATTTTTATTTGTTTATTATGACTCATAAGAAACAACATAAGAAAATAAACTGTATCATGGTCACACACTATGTAAAGGACATTTTGGTTGCTTCCAATTGTACTTTCACATACAAAATTTACACACACTTTTAATTAGAAACTTACATCCTCTTTTAAGCAGCAATATTTTGTGTTTGATATGAGAAGCTATTGGAAGCCAATGACGGTTGAGTTGAAGGTTGAGTATGGGAATTATGTGGGCAGAACGCAGTAGATTAGAGGTGCTGAATTTTGAATGAACCAGTTTACCATCTTATGCCTAGTTCACACTACACTTTTTTTGCCCTGATTTTCGCAGACTTAAGAAAAAAATCTAGCATGCTAAATATCTGGACCTGTCGGCGATTTAAAATCATGTAGTGCGAAAAGTGTTGGGACCAGGTTATGACTGGCAGTGAGAGTGGTGTCGAGCCACAGCCAACGAGAATGCGAGATACAGTGTGGGGGAAACTCAGGGGAGGAGTTACATCAGAATACATCAGTGTACACACAAGCTTTACAGTATTTGTGACCTTATCGCCCATGCCAAACCATATTACCAACAATTCTTTAAATATTTATTCACCTTCAACTCTCTCTGCAGAACAGACAATCCCTGCTGGCCACGTAGCCCAATTCAGTATTTCACCCAAATGCTTTTTTCTCTTTGCTTTTTTGCTGCATATCAGTGCACAAACAACTTGGATCGCACGCTTCTTGTTGACGACCATATTTGGAAGGAAAAAACCTGTCTCACACATGTTATCATTATACCCCTTGTCACTTCTCGCGTGTGTTTTCAGGACAAAACGTAGTTTGGGGGAGCAGACAGACTAGTCTGCAATTTCTCTTGGTGATCATGTAGTGATCGCTGATTAATCATGTAGTGTGAAAACCACAATGACTTAAAAGACTCCTGCTTACAAGAGATCAAATTGTGAAGTGTGAACTGTACAGCGATCTGACCACTTTAAAAGTCATGTAGAGTGAATTTTTATTAACAGGAGGACTGTTAAGAAGGGAACTGCAATAATCCACGAATGAAAAGATGGACCAACCTTTTATCATCATCATCGCTGAGCACATTGCTAAAGTGTGAAATACTGCACAAATGGTAGTAGGAAGTCTTAGAGATACACTTGATGTGGGCCTCAAAAGTGATAAGTCAAAAATAACACCAATGTTTTTAATATTTTGACAGGATCGACAAGTATACCATTCATATTAACAGAAAGACCAGAAAAGTTAGAGAATAGCACTTTTGGTCCAACAAGCAAAACTTCAGTTTTGTTCAGATTAAGTTTTAAGTGATTGTTTTTAACCAGAGTTTTAGGCCAGCAATGTATGTACTTAGTAACTGAGCTGATGCAATAGGAAATGGGGTGCTAATATAGAGCTGTTATCTGCAGAGAACCTTGGGGAACCCCATGAGTGACAGTGGCATTGAATGATTTATGGGCACCAATACTAACCAGTCAATAGCTAAACCTAAAATACCAATCTAAAAGCATCTGGAAATAAGTATATCATTATCAGCTGTCTTAAAAGCTGAGGTAAGATCTAAAAATGAGAGCAAATTAAACAATCCAGCATCAGTAGAAATAAGAAGCTCTTGAACAAACTTTAACAAAGCAGTCTCTGTACTGTGCGTGTTCCAAAAGCAGTACCGAAAAGGGGTACACAATTCTTTCCATCACATTAGCTAAAAAAGGAAGACTGGAAATAGGTCTGTAGTTGTAATAGATCCAGCTATCGGAGGAAAGACACTAACTGGTCAAATTAATTATAGGAGAAGAGATAACAGAAACACGTGATTAAAGAGCCGTGGGAGCAGGGTTGGGAGAACAAGAGGAAAAAGATTAATTTAATATGATGTCAGAGTCAGCATGATGGAAAACAAATTGTTAATATATTGAAGTTGTATAACTTGGACACTGAGTTTCATTGGGGGAATGTTGTTGGTTGTGGTCCTGAAAAGCCTGACACTGAGAAGGGGATCTGGGGACAAACAATTTGTGGTAAAAGTTTATTTACTCTTCTAAATAGAGCTGAATGACAGCAGCTGCCACTTTTTATAATTGTTGCATGTTGGAAGAACTGGCTTTGTTTAGGGCATCCCTATATAAGTGGATGTGTTTCATGTAGAGTGAATGGTGGGTAGTAAGTCCAGTTTTTCTATAAAGACTTCATCCAGCATTCATGGCTTTAGGAATGCCCCTATTCCATGGGGAGGAACACAAAGCAGGGATCAATTTAGTTTTAAGGGGCATGGTTATTAAAAAAAGAAAATAGAAAAATAGAACATCCAGAGAGAAGCAAGACATGTACAGCATACTCTCAAACTGGAAGTCACACAGCATAGTCTGCACCTGTAACTTTATGTTCAGAGTAAATTTGCTAGGATGCAATCCAAGACCCACCAAAAAGGTCTGCCATCAATTAGAAAGTCTTTGGGCATGGTTGATGCTGATGATGCACAATCAATTTACGTTGATACAGCCTTGAAACAATTGTAAGACGAGATTGGTGGCAGAGGTTGGTCTGCATTTTCTATAATTTCATGGTAGAATAGTTCATGCTAACAAACTCCTTCATATTAGTATATTTGTGTTATCCTGTGTTTATTCTGTGTTCGTATGTGAGAGGAATGACATTTACCATGTTTTTTGAGGTAGAGAAAGAGTGATCCTTTTCCAGGAAGTAAACTCGGAAGGATGGTATACACTGTGGGCAGTGAACTCTGTGCAGCTTGGCATGCCTGGAAGACAGGCCTGTGGATAACACAGAGTTGTGGTATAGAATTATTCAAGCTGCACTGACTGAAAGAAAGAAAGAAAAGTAAAAAAAAAAAACTTGCAATGAAAAAAAAACAAATATGCAATGCAGTTATTACAGTAATAAAAAGTTAAATAATAACAATAATAATAATATTTTAACGCTCTACTAAATTTATCATTTGTCCAGCAAAAAGTGAGGTGTTTTTAAAAGACCTGAAGTCTATTTACACTTGCACAGCTAATCCGCAAATTAATTCTGATCGTTTTTCAAATTAAGGAATGTAGCAAAGTAGTGTGCTGTATGAGATCAAAACTAATATTATAATCATGAGGACAATTAATAATTTTGTATTTTTTTCAGACTGCATAAAAGATTTTGCTCTCTCAATTAACACTGTACATAGTTTATAAGTTTATAGTCTTAAAATATAAAATTAAGGCACTACAGTAATAAAGTAATAACAAGTAGCAATGATATAACCCTGATACACAAAATGGTGGTACCTTGTAACTCAATGCCCCCTAAACTTAAAATCTTTGAAAAAAAGCTTTGTCGAGAAATTTGTACCCTTAAACTCAACATTTCCCTTAAACTCAACGTGTTCACCTTTTTAAAAATAAAAGTTTTATTTAATTTCAAATTAACAATGAACAGCCACTTTGTTCAGCGCTTCGCTTGAGCGGTGCAGTAAGACGTCATCAAAGTGTGAATATAAGACGAATTTGCATTTGCGTGAAATAACTCTCAAATCCACTCTGAAAGCTCCACATGTATCTTTTAAACTTGTGTTATAGAAATTGTAAGAATCAGTCTAAAACACTTATCATTAAAAAAAGCTTAAAGTGACAGTGTATTAAAATTATGACATAGAAACTCTAAACTTCTCTTAATTATTGCTGCTCATAAGTTCTCTCCACTAATGAAATTCCTCATTCGTTTTAGTACAATAAGTCACGTTAAGCTTTGTGCAACAGTTTTTTTTCCCCACTGTTTTCAATTGTATTTCAGTGCTTTTAGATTATATTTGTGTTATTTTCAGTGTTTAAGTGTCAAAAACAACCCCATTATTTTACATTAGTCTAAAATATATGCAGTTCCACAAGACCATGGAATGCATTAACAGGTTTCCCTTACATTCTTATAGGAAAAAAATACCTTGAAACTCAACACCTTAGTATTAATACATCAATTACTATTTAGAAAATGTAGATATGCTTATGGCATTTTTTGCCAGTAGTCATATTACAAGAATACTGCTACAATCGAATGTTACTGGATGTGTACATGATAAGAAGTGTGTCAATTGCATTGTATGACATCCAAAACCCAGTTCTAGCTGATTTAGACCGGTTCCTATGTTAACTGTGGAATCTTCCACTGTCCTACAAGGTCATCAACAAGATATACAGTGGGGGAAATAAGTATTTGATCCCCTGCTGATTTTGTAAGTTCACCCCCTTACAAAGACTTGAACAGTCTATAATTTTTATAGAAGGTTTATTTTAACAGAGAGAGACAGAATATCAACAAAAAATCCAGAAAAAAAACATTAATTTTTTAAGCTCCCTTAAGATCATTGACAAGCTCCTCCCGTGTAATTCTGGGCTGACCTCACCTTTCTCAGAATCATTCTTACCCCACCAGGTGAGATCTTGCATGGAGCTCCAGAGTGAGGGTGATTGACTGTGATCTTGTATTTCTTCCATTTTCGAATTATCGCACCAACAGTGGTCTCTTTCTCACCAAGCTTCTTGCTGATGGTCTTGTAGCCCATTCCAGCCTTGTGCAGGTCTACAATCTTGTCCCTGACGTCCTTTGATAGCTCTTTGGTCTTGCCATGGTGGTCGAGAGATTTGAACGGAAGAAACTGATTCTGTAACAGGAGTCTTTTATACAGGGACAGGACTAATTTGTGTGCCTTTTGTGCACATAACCGGTCTGTGGGGGTCAGAATTCTTGCTGGTTGGTAGGGGATCAAATACTTATTTCCCTTAATTAAATACAAATTAATTTATAACTTTAATTTAATGTTTTTTTTCTGGATTTTTTGTTGATATTCTGTCTCCCTCTGTTAAAATAAACCTTCTATAAAAATTATAGACTGTTCAAGTCTTTGTAAGGGGGTAAACTTACAAAATCAGCAGGGGATCAAATACTTATTTCCCCCACTGTATAAGGATGTTTGTTATTATTATTGTTATAGCATACACAGAGCCTCTGTGTGAGACTCGGTGTGATCTTTCTCTGCAGACAAGATTAAAACTTTTCTACTCACAATCCAGTTTTTGAGATATTTTATTAAGGATTTTTCCACCACAAATGATATTATGAAGTAATTTTGTAGCAGAATAATTTCAATTAATTGGTAAACAGGTAAGGTCATCACTAGTTATAAATGACTGACTGCTTACTTGCAGCTTAATATATCTCACCCCTTGACAATTGCTATTTTGAATTTACATGTCACAAATTAGTTAAATGCTTAAAAGAACAAATGAGAAAACAACCTCTTACCTCTTTGACCAAATGCCAGGTCAGACCGTGATTGGTAGAAAACTCCAACCGTACTTGTGTATCAATGTGGGGGGAGGATCTGTGACCACAGCCCATTATTAAGGAGAACTGCAGCATGTATGAGGCCCCAATCTGCATTGACTGAGTTTCCACATAACGAATACTAGAGCCAGTAATGGTTTCCCCAGAGAAACTGTGCAAGCACAAAACACTACTTAGCTTTTTAATTGACTGATATACAGGGGTTGGACAATGAAACTGAAACACCTGTCATTTTAGTGTGGGAGGTTTCATGGCTAAATTGGACCAGTCTGGTGGCCAATCTTCATTAATTGCACATTGCACGGCCGGGCTGCTATAGCCAAACCTTTGGTCACTCGTGCCAATGCCAAACGTCGGTTTCAATGGTGCAAGGAGCGCAAATCTTGGGCTGTGGACAATGTGAAACATGTATTGTTCTCTGATGAGTCCACCTTTACTGTTTTCCCCACATCCGGGAGAGTTACGGTGTGGAGAAGCCCCAAAGAAGCGTACCACCCAGACTGTTGCATGCCCAGAATGAAGCATGGGGGTGGATCAGTGATGGTTTGGGCTGCCATATCATGGCATTCCCTTGGCCCAATACTTGTGCTAGATGGGCGCGTCAACAGATCTAAATATTATTGAGCCACTTTGGGGTGTTTTGGAGAAGCGAGTCAGGAAACGTTTTCCTCCACCAGCATCACGTAGTGACCTGGCCACTATCCTGCAAGAAGAATGGCTTAAAATCCCTCTGACCACTGTGCAGGACTTGTATATGTCATTTCCAAGACGAATTGACGCTGTATTGGCCGCAAAAGGAGGCCCTACACCATACTAATAAATTATTGTGGTCTAAAACCAGGTGTTTCAGTTTCATTGTCCAACCCCTGTATGTTCAAATATACAATGTTTTAAATAAAGTTCAAAACAGTTTTGTTCATTTAAAATTTTCAAAATAAATTATTTAACAAACGTTTTTAGAATACAAAAATATATATTATTATATATAACAATTTTAGTTAGGTAAAGTGGGCTACAAGGTAAACAAAATAAATTCTGGTAGTAATGGGAAAATTAATAGGTTTAAGGGGTGGGACGTTGGCTAAGTGGGTAGCACAGTCGCCTCACAGCAAGAAGGTCCTGGGTTCAATCCCCAGGTAGGGCGGTCCGGGTCCTTTCTGTGTGGAGTTTGCATGTTCTCCCCGTGTCTGCATGGGTTTCCTTTGGGTGCTCGGGTTTCCGTCCCAAAAACATGGTCAGGTTAATTGGAGATACTAAATTGTCCATGACTGTGTTCGATATAACCTTGTGAATTGATGAATCTCATATATATATATATATATATATATATACAGTGTATCACAAAAGTGAGTACACCCCTCACATTTCTGCAGATATTTAAGTATATCTTTTCATGGGACAACACTGACAAAATGACACTTTGACACAATGAAAAGTAGTCTGTGTGCAGCTTATATAACAGTGTAAATTTATTCTTCCCTCAAAAAAACTCAATATACAGCCATTAATGTCTAAACCACCGGCAACAAAAGTGAGTACACCCCTTAGTGAAAGTTCCTGAAGTGTCAATATTTTGTGTGGCCACCATTATTTCCCAGAACTGCCTTAACTCTCCTGGGCATGGAGTTTACCAGAGCTTCACAGGTTGCCACTGGAATGCTTTTCCACTCCTCCATGACGACATCACGGAGCTGGCGGATATTCGAGACTTTGCGCTCCTCTGCTGGTCGCTTGAGGATGCCCCAAAGATGTTCTATTGGGTTTAGGTCTGGAGACATGCTTGGCCAGTCCATCACCTTTACCCTCAGCCTCTTCAATAAAGCAGTGGTCGTCTTAGAGGTGTGTTTGGGGTCATTATCATGCTGGAACACTGCCCTGCGACCCAGTTTCCGGAGGGAGGGGATCATGCTCTGCTTCAGTATTTCACAGTACATATTGGAGTTCATGTGTCCCTCAATGAAATGTAACTCCCCAACACCTGCTGCACTCATGCAGCCCCAGACCATGGCATTCCCACCACCATGCTTGACTGTAGGCATGACACACTTATCTTTGTACTCCTCACCTGATTGCCGCCACACATGCTTGAGACCATCTGAACCAAACAAATTAATCTTGGTCTCATCAGACCATAGGACATGGTTCCAGTAATCCATGTCCTTTGTTGACATGTCTTCAGCAAACTGTTTGCGGGATTTCTTGTGTAGAGACTTCAGAAGAGGCTTCCTTCTGGGGTGACAGCCATGCAGACCAATTTGATGTAGTGTGCGGCGTATGGTCTGAGCACTGACAGGCTGACCCCCCACCTTTTCAATCTCTGCTGCAATGCTGACAGCACTCCTGCGCCTATCTTTCAAAGACAGCAGTTGGATGTGACGCTGAGCACGTGCACTCAGCTTCTTTGGACGACCGACGCAAGGTCTTTTCTGAGTGGACCCTGCTCTTTTAAAACGCTGGATGACCTTGGCCACTGTGCTGCAGCTCACTTTCAGGGTGTTGGCAATCTTCTTGTAGCCTTGGCCATCTTCATGTAGCGCAACAATTCGTCTTTTAAGATCCTCAGAGAGTTCTTTGCCATGAGGTGCCATGTTGGAACTTTCAGTGACCAGTATGAGAGAGTGTGAGAGCTGTACTACTAAATTGAACACAGCTGCTCCCTATGCACACCTGAGACCTAGTAACACTAACAAATCACATGACATTTTGGAGGGAAAATGACAAGCAGTGCTCAATTTGGACATTTAGGGGTGTAGTCTCTTAGGGGTGTACTCACTTTTGTTGCCGGTGGTTTAGACATTAATGGCTGTATATTGAGTTATTTTGAGGGAAGAATAAATTTACACTGTTATATAAGCTGCACACAGACTACTTTTCATTGTGTCAAAGTGTCATTTTGTCAGTGTTGTCCCATGAAAAGATATACTTAAATATCTGCAGAAATGTGAGGGGTGTACTCACTTTTGTGATACACTGTATATACAGTGTATCACAAAAGTGAGTACACCCCTCACATTTCTGCAGATATTTAAGTATATCTTTTCATGGGACAACACTGACAAAATGACACTTTGACGATCTTAAAAGACGAATTGTTGCGCTACATGAAGATGGCCAAGGCTACAAGAAGATTGCCAACACCCTGAAACTGAGCTGCAGCACAGTGGCCAAGATCATCCAGCGTTTTAAAAGAGCAGGGTCCACTCAGAACAGACCTCGCGTTGGTCGTCCAAAGAAGCTGAGTGCACGTGCTCAGCGTCACATCCAGCTGCTGTCTTTGAAAGATAGGCGCAGGAGTGCTGTCAGCATTGCTGCAGAGATTGAAAAGGTGGGGGGTCAGCCTGTCAGTGCTCAGACCATACGCCGCACACTACATCAAATTGGTCTGCATGGCTGTCACCCCAGAAGGAAGCCTCTTCTGAAGTCTCTACACAAGAAAGCCCGCAAACAGTTTGCTGAAGACATAACAACAAAGGACATGGATTACTGGAACCATGTCCTATGGTCTGATGAGACCAAGATTAATTTGTTTGGTTCAGATGGTCTCAAGCATGTGTGGCGGCAATCAGGTGAGGAGTACAAAGATAAGTGTGTCATGCCTACAGTCAAGCATGGTGGTGGGAATGCCATGGTCTGGGGCTGCATGGGTGCAGCAGGTGTTGGGGAGTTACATTTCATTGAGGGACACATGAACTCCAATATGTACTGTGAAATACTGAAGCAGAGCATGATCCCCTCCCTCCGGAAACTGGGTCGCAGGGCAGTGTTCCAGCATGATAATGACCCCAAACACACCTCTAAGACGACCACTGCTTTATTGAAGAGGCTGAGGGTAAAGGTGATGGACTGGCCAAGCATGTCTCCAGACCTAAACCCAATAGAACATCTTTGGGGCATCCTCAAGCGGAAGGTGGAGGAGCGCAAAGTCTCGAATATCCGCCAGCTCCGTGATGTCGTCATGGAGGAGTGGAAAAGCATTCCAGTGGCAACCTGTGAGGGGTGTACTCACTTTTGTGATACACTGTATATATATATGTATGTATGTATGTAAATATTTGTAGGCATCATGGGTATCTACTGTTTTAATGGATGCTTCGGATAGAGGCATGTTTACCCCTGTGTTCAATCACATTTTCACATCTATTTAAGGGTTTGGGAACTGAGCACACTTTTTGTTAAAGTTTTGCAAGTCGAGGTTTTGTCCAGTCTTGCTTGATATGAGACCTCCAGTCCGTGGTCACTATCGTCTGAGTCTTCTTTTCATGCTGCACCATACGTTTTTAATAAGAAACAGATCTGGGTTGCAGGCAGGCCAGTCAAGCACATGCATTTTGTGTCTATGGTTGTACCACATACAGAATGAGGCATGAAATCATCTTGCTGAAGTCATGGACTTCACAGTAAAACAAAGTCACTCTGATGGCAGCATGAATCTTTTTAAAATCCCTAAATACAACTTCATATTAATGGTACCTTCACATACAGTGTATCACAAAAGTGAGTACACTCCTCACATTTCTGCAAATATTTCATTATATCTTTTCATGGGACAACACTATAGACATGAAACTTGGATATAACTTAGAGTAGTCAGTGTACAGCTTGTAAAGCAGTGTAGATTTACTGTCTTCTGAAAATAACTCAACACACAGCCATTAATGTCTAAATAGCTGGCAACATAAGTGAGTACACCCCACAGTGAACATGTCCAAATTGTGCCCAAATGTGTCGTTGTCCCTCCCTGGTGTCATGTGTCAAGGTCCCAGGTGTAAATGGGGAGCAGGGCTGTTAAATTTGGTGTTTTGGGTACAATTCTCTCATACTGGCCACTGGATATTCAACATGGCACCTCATGGCAAAGAACTCTCTGAGGATGTGAGAAATAGAATTGTTGCTCTCCACAAAGATGGCCTGGGCTATAAGAAGATTGCTAACACCCTGAAACTGAGCTACAGCATGGTGGCCAAGGTCATACAGCGGTTTTCCAGGACAGGTTCCACTCGGAACAGGCTTCGCCAGGGTCGACCAAAGAAGTTGAGTCCACGTGTTCGGCGTCATATCCAGAGGTTGGCTTTAAAAAATAGACACATGAGTGCTGCCAGCATTGCTGCAGAGGTTGAAGACGTGGGAGGTCAGCCTGTCAGTGCTCAGACCATACGCCGCACACTGCATCAACTCGGTCTGCATGGTCGTCATCCCAGAAGGAAGCTGACGCACAAGAAAGCCCGCAAACAGTTTGCTGAAGACAAGCAGTCCAAGAACATGGATTACTGGAATGCCCTGTGGTCTGACGAGACCAAGATAAACTTGTTTGGCTCAGATGGTGTCCAGCATGTGTGGCGGCGCCCTGGTGAGAAGCACCAAGACAACTGTATCTTGCCTACAGTCAAGCATGGTGGTGGTAGCATCATGGTCTTGGGCTGCATGAGTGTTGCTGGCACTGGGGAGCTGCAGTTCATTGAGGGAAACATGAATTCCAACATGTACTGTGACAATCTGAAACAGAGCATGATCCCCTCCCTTCGAAAACTGGATAACGACCCCAAACACAACCTCCAAGATGACAACTGCCTTGCTGAGGAAGCTGAAGGTAAAGGTGATGGACTAAACCCAATTGAGCACCTGTGGCGCATCCTCAAGTGGAAGGTGGAGGAGTTCAAGGTGTCTAACATCCACCAGCTCCGTGATGTCATCATGGAGGAGTGGAAGAGGATTCCAGTAGCAACCTGTGCAGCTCTGGTGAATTCCATGCCCAGGAGGGTTAAGGCAGTGCTGGATAATAATGGTGGTCACACAAAATATTGACACTTTGGGCACAATTTGGACATGTTCACTGTGGGGTGTACTCACTTATGTTGCCAGCCATTTAGACATTAATGGCTGTGTGTTGAGTTATTTTCAGAAGACAGTAAATCTACACTGCTATACAAGTTGTACACTGACTACTCTAAGTTATATCCAAGTTTTATTTCTATAGTGTTGTCCCATGAAAAGATATAATAAAATATTTGCAGAAATGTGAGGGGTGTACTCACTTTTGTGATACACTGTATATGCAAGTCACCCAAGCCACTGGCATTGATGCACCTCCATAACAAGACCTTTCACTAATAACAATCTGGATGGTCATTTTTATCTTAAGCAAAGAGAACTCTGCATCTGTTTCTCCTAAAAACAACCTGAACTCATTAGAACTCATGTCTTTAATATGCACTTTTAATACTCACTCAATGTGCATTTAGTCAGATGCAGAGGGTGCTTATTGTTGTAAACAAGGAAAATAAATAGCCTAATAAATTATGCTAGTTAGTCTTTCCTGTGCTTTGTCTATACACTTTCTTAATGTTTTTGACATAAAATAGTTTATAGTGTTACCTGAGAGTCCAGTCATGCTGACAGTAAGGCTGCACAAGGCCCAGGTAGAAACCCAGACTTTGTGTGACGTCCAGCACATTGCTGAAATCCAGACTAATAGAGTTAAAGAGCACAGCTGTCATGCTTATGTCATCCAGTGCCCAAACATCCTTCCCATGGCCTGAGTGGTATGGTTGCCACCAACGAAACTGCACCCCAAACTTCTGTGCACTTGGGGGAAGCTCCACTGAAACAATCCTAATGAAGAAAGTTTATTTATTACAGTGGTTTAGCTTGGCAGTTTTTATTTAAGCTCAGATCATTTTAACATAATGGCTGAAATCAAACAATAATAGCACACACAAACAAAAAATAGATCTGTAATAAAAAAAATACAGAAAAATATAAACAATGTTTCCTGACATCAGGAGCTTAAAAAGTAAATAACATACTACTGAAATAAAAATGCTATGTTGTTTAATCATATTTGTAACTGACATTTTTATGTGAGTGTGCTTAGCGATAAAGACAAAATTTAAACATTATTTTTAACTATATATATATATATTTTTTTATTTTACCCCTTTTTCTCCCCCTTTAGCGCATCCAATTGTTCAATTTGCATCGTCCTTCCTCTCTGTCTATGCCGAACCCCGCCCTGACCGAGGAGATCGAAGCTAACCCATATCCCCTCCGAAACATGAGCAGCAGCCGAATGCATTTTTGCCACCCACACATTTATGAGTTTGGCGCCATCTAGCGTTGCATGCGGAGAGACACACCCTAAGGGCACTCTTCCTCATCTCTTGTGCAGGCGCCTCTAAATCAGCCGGCAAAGGTCGTAATCGCATTCTGACAGAGAGAGACCCACATCCGGTTCTTTGTCCCACCCCCCAACTGAGCAACCGGCCAATTGTTGCTCATACAGCCACTCAGCTTCGAACCGGTGAAGCAGAGCTGGATTCGATACGAGGTACTGAGAATCCAGCTCTGGTTGCAGCGTGTCTCTTTACCGCTGCACCACCTGAGCGGCTTAACTGTATTTTTTAACATTTAGTTTACAGACATGTTCTGTAGTTTCTTAATTTAAATTGCAAAAGCGTATAGGTATATTTACCATTTTATTTATATTATTTATATTAAGTAATTCTACCATATTGCAAAGACAATAATCTTTCCAGTTGCTGTACTAAGCATTAAGCTCCAACTTTTCACTGATAGAAACCTCTGTACCTCTGTCAATTAGATGTTGTTAGTGGGACTTGTGAAATATGATCTAAATAACTTTTTTTAGATTTAATGATGACAGTGGTTGCTGACACAAAGAAAACAACCTTGCTACCTAAGCTGTGTTTCAGTTTTTTTACTCAATTTTACTCTTAATAATTAAGTCTTATCAGCTTGACTAAAACAAACACATTGTAGATAGTTCTGTTTTCTCTATCACTGCCATGCAGCAGCAATTGTGTTTGTGTGTGTTATAAGCTTAATTTGAATTAAAAAAAAAAAAGGCTTTCATATAAAACACTAGTTAGGAAACTTTATAGGGTGTGGTTACCTGGGCTCATGGAAGCCTTGGTAAGAGTAATGCTGCAGCAGGGTCCAGTTAATGCCGTTATCTGAGGTGTAATGAAGTAGTATACCCTCTCCAGGCCGATCTGGACCAGGACATGTACTACTACGACTGCCTAACCTCAGGGTAAACTGCAGGTACCTATTAAGACAAAATAACAGAGAGAAAAGTTTAATTTATTTGACTCAAATTACAGAAAAATGTTCTTTTGTAAAGAGCTATAGTCGATGAGACTGAAAGTGTGTGTGCACGTCTACCTGGCCTGAGAGCTATCTAGTGGAGTAGTGATCAAATGTCTCCTGCTGTCTCTGTTGAAGACCAAAGACTTCCCACTGGCTAAAACCCCACAGCCAAAGCTGACCTCAGCCCCCCGCAAAGAGGAAAAGCTGTGATAAGAAGAGAGCCTCTGGCTGGAAAAACCTTCTGACAAAAATGCAGGGAAGGTCTGCGATGCTATCTCACATGCAGGACCACTGAAACCTGGGTCACACCTGAGAAAGGATGATGTCAACAGAAAGTTTTAATGTAATTTCGATTAAGATATAACTGTTAAAATTACAGTTGTAGTCAAAAGTTTAAGTGCGATGAGTTAAGAAAGTATTTTAACCCCTTGTTTTTTGTTCACTTTATTGTGTTGTGGATTTTGAATGGATATAGTTGCCATTTTACCCATCAATCACTCCTAAATCCCCATAATGTCAAGGTGAAAACATGTTTTCAAAAACTGAATAAAAATCAAAAACTGAAGTCTCTTATTTACACAGCTACTTAGACTGTTTGTTGTGGCACTCCTGATTATGGTCAAGGGCACGCTGTTTGCTTTTAATTATTTTTGAGTTATGTCTAGAATTCAGCTAAAGTCCACCTGTTGCAATCTGATATGACTGGACATAGTTTGGAAAGGCACACACCAGGGGCTATAAGGGCCCACCATTTACAGTGCATTGTCAGGAAAAAGCCATAAAGTCCAATGAACTGTCTGTGGATATCTACAAGGAAACGAAACAATATCCAGGGCTTTAAGTGTTCCCATGACCACAGTAACCTTAATAATTTTAAAATGGAAGAAGCTTGGCCGCTCAGGTGGCGCAGCGGTAAAAATATTTGGGGTTTCGAATACATCGCATTGAATCTCAGCTCTGCCTTCTGACTGGGCTGGGTGGCTGCATGAACAAGATTGGCTGTTGTTCATAGGGTTAGGGGTAAAAAGTCGGATCATAGGTCCTCATAACTGGTGGAACTGCGGCCCCTGCTGGCTGGCACCTGCACAGGGCTTAGGAATAATGCTGATGGGGGTGTGGCCCTCCGTACACAGTGCCCGTCGGTGTATGAACTCGACTCGTGCAGGTGAAAAATGCAGTCTGTACTGACTGTCACTGACTGGAGGGGGCGTATGTCAGTTGAGAGGTGTCCTTAGTCAGCGGTGAAGGGTCGAATCAGTATAGAGGACGCAATCAGGGTAATTGGACACTACTAGATTAGGGGAGAAAATTGGGGGGGAAACGTGGGAAAAAATAGAAAATAAAAAATAAAAAAATAGAAGAAGCTTGGCACAACCGTGAACCTTGCTAGAGTCTAATAAAGCAGCTACAGTGTGATCTTAATGACAACCCTTAAATTTCTTTTTTTTTTTTACTTTTGTGTATGTTTGTGTACACTTAATGTACTTTAATGCCTTATTTCATACACCAGTGGTCTTTCTCTTATAGATAAATAATTGGAGGTACACATAGTAATTAACCAGGTTAATAAAATTGTATACTAATAACCATTTCAATTAAGATTATTGCCAGAACCTGAACTTAGATATACATGTTTACGTAAACCTTTGACTTCAACTGTATTTACCATGTTTAGAATAAATTTTTTATAGACAGATGTTACAAAATATATAACAATTTAATTTCTGGAAATGGCATTGTGCCCTAAAGTAATTGATTGCATCTTGCAGTCAAATGCTTACTTGCATCCAATGCGTGAGCAAAGTCCTCTTCCTGAGCAAAAGTGCAGACAAGCTGAACCAATATATACTGCAAAAAAATAAATAAATAAAAGTAGGGAAAAGAGAAATAAACAATATACAGCTCAAAAAATTAACAGAACACTTAATCATCACAGTATAAAACCAAGTCAATTAAACGTCATGGATATCAATCTGTGGTGTGGTCTGCATAAGTGAGTGTGAATCAATTTCTGGAGAGACTGGAGAAATGCACTGGAGAGACAACAGCAAGGTAACCCTCAAATGGGGAATGGTTTTTCTCTAGTTTTGTCCTTTTCAGTACTGGTGGCATGAGGTGGTACCTGCAGCCCATTTAGATTGCACAGGTAGTCCAGCTTCTCCATGATGCTGCCAGGGTCGAACTAACCTCCCTCTGATAGCCAACCGTAAAATGACTGCTATCAGATGGAGGTTTGTGAAATAAGAAATATACTATCTGTAATTGACACTGAAAACCAGATTTATGCATTTATAACTTCTCTGTTAGATTATTGTAATGCTTTTCTTACTGGATGAATTATAAACAAACTCCAGTTGGCTTAAATTGCAGCAGCTCGAGTGCTAACTAACTACAATGTTTGATCATATTACTCCTGTTGTAACATCTCTTCTCTGGCTGGCAATTCAATTCCACAATAATTACAAAATACTTTTACTAACCTATAAAGCGCTACATGGTCTGGCTCTACAGTATCTGAGTGAACTTATTGAGCACTACAATCCAGCACGTTCACATCATTCACAAGGTGCAGGGTTACTTATAGTTTCTAGAATTAAAACAATTGCAGCTGGTGGAAGTTGTGAAGCTTTTTCCTACAAAGCTCCACAACTTTGGAATAATATCCCTGCCTCTGTTCAGGATTCAGACACAGTCTGTTCAAGTCCAGTGTTGGCTTCTGACTGCACCTGATTTTTGGCCTCTAAGATCAGAGCTGCCCACCCCGATTACAGACAAAAGAGCAGAGCTTGGAGGTTCTAGGTCATAGAAACTTGTGGTGATCAGGGATGTTTGGTTGCTGTCATATTTCCTCTCTTGTCTGATCACTCAGGTTTGTTGACGGTGACACTTATTATGTTTTAGTGTATCTGACGCCACCACAAACAATCCAGGAGCTCACTGATGCCCTGATCCAAGTCTGGAAGGAGATCTCCCATTAATCCAGACATCAGTGGGTTGATGATTTTGGTTTCCATTGTTATGTCATTTTGTTCTCCACAAATTACACAATTCACTTTGCCAATGCTCCTTTCTTTAAGTTTTTGTTTAAATTATTCTAATGTTAGTAGCATTTGTTTCTCGGTTCTGTTGTTTAATATGCAATTTAACCTGTATATAGAGTTGTTAGTGTTAAGTATTGGGTTTAGGTTATATTTAGCTTAGTAGTTAGCATTTGGCATTAGTGTGTTGCTTTATTTAGTTTCATGTTTATCATTATCAATTAGCAATGCATTAGTTTAGTGTTGTTCCAGCTCTGGTGGTGGTTGTTGTATTTAGTATTTATGTACTCTACTCTTTTTGTAAATACAATACTTGCACTAGCGCAACCTGTTGTCTAATGTCTAATCACTTTTTTACAGAATCCTGTGCCATACAATGCTGCAGGGTTTTCACCCTAGTCTGCCTCTACACTGGCACTACGAGATTATTATTATGAACCGGTGGCACACGAGACTGGCGGAGGACGCAGCAGGCATCCGTGATTGAGCTGTGGTCCACTAAGGGGAGGGGCGCGTGGTGAAAGCCGTGCTTGGCATCCGTGCTCGAGCCGTGCCTTATACAGGGGAGGGGGGCGTGGCGGAAGCAGCGCTTGGTACACGCGACCGAGTGCTGTTCCACCAAGGGGAGGGGGGTGTGGTGTGAGGGGGGGCGCAAGTCGTGCTCGGCACACGAAGGGGGGCGCATGCCTAAAAAGGTTGAAAACCCCTGCTCTAGAGGGCTGGTCACCATTTCCAGATCAGACCAGTTGCTGATCCCAGTCGGATCCCCAGGCCTGTTGCCAGTCAAAGATGGCTCCTTAGACCAGGTGCCAGTCTCAGTTGGCTCCTCAGACCAGCCGTCGGTCCCAGCTGGCTCCCCATACCTGTTGATGTCCTCTGCTTGCTCTCCAGACCAATGACCTATCAAGGCTTTTCCTCTGCAGGTCAAACTGTATCTTATTAATTGGAAACTAAGTATATGAGTTATGCCAGTTTTAAAAATAGAATTTTTGTCCATTTTGCTTGATTCAAGGTGTTCAACAGTCACCAGTGTGGTCACATTTATCTGATATTCATGATATTTTTCTGTATTCATGATGCAATAAATTTTAAATAGGAGACATTTGGACTGTAGGCAGGCCAGTCAAGCACACACACTTTATGTCTATGAAGTCAAGCTGTTGTAACTCATGTAGAATGAGGCTTAGCACTGTCTTGCTAAAACAAAGAAAAGTGTTTAAATAGGTTAGGGATTAAACAGTTAATATATGTGTAGCCCAAATGTAAACATATTTTTCACTTTTAAATTTTTTCACAAATATTCAGGCAATAATACTGACATGTGATAACACAATTGACTCTAACCATTATCAATGGCCCACATATTTCCAGTTCCAGCTTCTGTTTGCCTCCAGCGGAACTGAGTGCTTTCTGTGAGGGCAGCATTGGGAAGAGGAATAGAAATCCTTGTCCATCTACATACACACACATGCACAAACATACACACAAGGAAACAAATATAAATGTTAACTTGCATATAAATGAAATTTGTAAGATCATATGGGATAATTGTATTTTTAATAACATAAAAAAATCAATAAAATTAAACATGGACATCAAGCACGTACCCACTTAAGTTTTCCGATGAGTAAATCGTGCTGTGGGGAAGATGTTGTCCAGAACACAGCTCAGGCAAACACTCCATGTGAAGAAGAGACCAAGAACGACCCTGACTGGTTGAAAATTCTAAACTGACACTGTCAATAACATAAATGTAAAAAACAAAATATAAATGAATTGTGCTAATACTATAGATTTATACAAAAGCAAAAGTCAGAATAATATTCATTACAATATACCCTAAAGTGTATGTCATTATGATACTATACAGAAATTTTTTTTTTCAAGAAGCTAATTAAGCAACCACCATTTTTGTCTAGAACAGCTTTAATTATTCTCTGAATAATTACAAATCCTAAATGGATTGTGGCCAGATGTTGATGATAAGCAATGAAGAATGTGATTGTCCTTTGCAGTCAGAATCCTTCAATAAAAATGGTTAAATTAGGTGATAGGTAAAGCTATGAAAATTGCATGTCTGCAGGCATGAGGTTCATCAATTTTTATTTTAATAATATTTGCAGTATTTATGGGGCATTAGTATATAGTGGTATAAAAACATCATTAAAGGAGAGTCTTACCTGTTAAAGTAAAATTGCATTGTTGTTATATGACTGAAGTAGTGAATTTACAAATGTCTTAAAAATCTGGTCATTAAGATAATATTTTCAATGCTTTTAATACAACCCCAAATCAAAAAAAAGTTGGGACAGTATTTAAATTGCAAATAAAATAAAAATGCAGTGTCCCTTACATTTACTTTGACTTTTATTTGATTGCCAAGATATTTCATGTTTTGTCTGCTCAACTTTATTTCATTGTTAATATACCTCCATTCCTGAATTTCAGGCCTGCAACACATTCCAAAAAAAGTTGGGACGGGGGCAGTTTGGGGCTAGTATCGAGGTGAAAAAAATAAATATTGATGTAATTCCAAACAGATGATGTCAACAGGTGATTGTAATCACGGTTTGGTACAAAAGCAGCATCCAGGGAAGGCTGAGTCTTTGATGAGCAAAGATGGCCAGAGGATCTCAAGTTTGTCAACAAATTATTAGAAAATGATTGAATGTTTAAAAACAATGTACCTCAAAGAAAGATTGGAAAGGAATTGCATATTTCTCCCCCTACAGTGTATAATATCATTAAACGATTGAAGGAATCGGGAGGAATTTCAGTGCGTAATAGCCAAGGGCGCAAGCTTAGGCTAACCGCCCGTGATCTTTGATCCCTCAGACGGACCGCCACTCAACAAGAGCTATATATAGATATAACTACATGGACCATCACACAGTGGAAACGTGTATTGTGATCAGATTGATCAGCATTCCTGGCCTTTTTTGGAAAAAATGGACACCGCGTGCTCTAGACCAAAGACGAAAAGGACCATCCAGACTGTTATCAGCAACAAATCCAAAAGCCAGGGTCTGTCATGGTATGGGTAATTTACACTTCTGTGATGGAAGCATTAATGCAGAAAAGTACATTGAGATCTTAGAGCAACATATGCTGCCTTGAAGAAGTCATCTTTTCCAGGGAAGTCCATGCATTATTCAACAAGACAATGCAAAACCACATGTTGCACACATTACAAAGACATGGCTGCGGAAGAAGAGGGTACTGGCCTGCCTGCAGTCCTGACCTGTCCCCAATAGAGAATGTGTGGAGAATTTTAAAACAAAAAACAACAACAACCCCGTACTGTTGCACATCTTAAGACGTGTTTGCAGGAAGAATGAGACAAAATAAAACCTGAAACAAAAACTAAATTGCTTCGTATCCTCTGTGCCAAAACGTCTTTTAAGTGTGGTGAAAAGAAATGGCAACATTACGAAGTGGTAAATGCTTTACTGTCCCAACTTTTTTTGGCATGTGTTGCAGGCCTGAAATGCAGGAATTGATGTTTATTAATAAATGAAATTAAGTTGACCAGACAAAATATGAAATATCTCAGGTTTCATACTGTCTGCAATGAAAAAAAGTCAAAGTAAATGTAAGAAATGTCAGTCATAGAATGAAAAGTATCAGAATCTTAGGCCTAGAATGAAAATTTTTTTTTGATATAAGGGCGTCTAACCCAAGGATTGGAATGTAAAAGTAAAGAAGGGGCGATTACCTCATCCCCCTAAAAACTGTATAAAAATGAAAGTTTGTGAACAGTGAGTTGTACTTGATCCAGATCTGTACCCACGTTTGATGCTTTTGAGCGCACATAAGATAAGATGCCTTCATTGTCATTTCAGTGTACAACGAAATTGAGAGGCAATCAAACAGTGGTTACACATACAATAAGTAAACGTAATCTTTGTGTTGGTTACAATCAGGATGGTCCTTTCTCTCTTCATCCCAAACTTAAAAAGCCACACTGTAAAAAAAGCAACTACGTTTCATTAACCTGATTTGGGATTTTGAGTTACTGAAACAAGGAAATCTGAATTACTTAGCGTGAACAAGCAAAAACATGTTGGGCCAACAGATTTCACCCTGATATTGTGGCAACAAGATTCTCCGAGTTAACAGAACAATCAATTTTCAGTTATACAATGCTGATTGTGTAATTGGCTGATTGCACATGTGCACCAAGGCACATGGACAAACGCGGGGTTTCTCAGTCTGCAAACCAGGGGCTCATTTGGAACGGTGCTTCACATGCGGTTTCAGAAAGGTAAGTTATACAATATTTATTTAGTTTTAATTTTTGCTAGATGTGAGTTGTGTTTACTGAAAATAATAATGCTTAATAATATAATCGGAAATAATAATGCTTATTTTACACTATTTTATGCTTATTTTTTTAGTTTGAGTTTAGGATTGTTTGGTAGCATAATGTTGTTTACTTAATGCTAAATATGAATCAAATAAGATTCATTATTTTACTATTTTGTAAAAGAACAGTATACTGTTGGGTATTATTGATTATACATGTAACTTGTTCTAGTGGATTTTGTGTGTCTTTATTACTGCCCTATTGTAAGTTGAATTCTTACATGCAAAAGAAATGTGTCTGAATTCTGTGAAGACTGAACTTTGATTGACCTGATACTTTGTACGCACTCTGCACCTGGTGTGGGCAGACAGGAATAACCTGACCTTCTGAAGTGTGACAAAAACAGGATACATCTGGGTGGCTCTTTTACCGGCAATGAACAAAGTGAGGGGAAAATAGCTAAACAGAAAAACCATTAAAATTTAATTTCTGCATAGGATTATATAGGACATATTAGTTGTGACTGTGTGAATTCTTCCTATCCCAGTAAGTGTCTTTAAATTATTGCGTATTATTATAATTAGAAAATTGTCCTATAGAAATTGGTAAAAGTATTGTAAGGGAATTGAGGATTGACTCTTCCCAAGTGGCAGTAGAGGATTGACTCCTGCCTTGTTATTTCTTAGTATTGTAAGGGAATTGAGGATTGACTCTTCCCAAGTGGTAGTAGAGGATTGACTCCTACCTTATTATTTCTTATTATTTCTGTAAGGGAATCAAGGATTGATTCTTGCCAAGTGGCAGTAGAGGATTGACTCCTGCCTTATTATTTTTTATTATTTGTATGTAAGGGAGTTGAGGATTGACTCCTTCCGGCGGCAGTAGAGGATTGACTCCAGTCATAGATTTTCATCGATCTTTGTGAGTTTGTCTTGTAGAAATACATGCAAGTTTTATTTTTGATTTACTGATTTAACCAATTAGAATGTGGATTACTGTAATTACTGTTATTGCTTTGATCATTTTTATAATGGGAATGTGTTGTGAATGTATTTAGAATATATGTATATTTTCTGGTGTCTCTGTCTCTAATGATACAGAAAGGTTAATAGAACTGGCCAGAAAATTAGGAATATAAGGGTGGTATAGTATTGTGAACCTAACAGAAGGGTCTTCTTGACTGGACCATTTGTTTGCGAATAACTACCCGCTCTCGTGGTAGAAGCTTGGTCAGTTGGAAAACAAATTAAGGTCTAACAAGGAGGGACTTGGGTACTTTTGCTGGACGGGGTTGTATGAAATTGTGTTTGTATTGTATTAGTTACATCTCCTGGTAAAAGTTAAATTATGGCAGATTGTATTAAAAAGGAAGTAGATACAGCTGGAAAACTAAAGGCACGTATTCTCAGTAGGATTGAAACTACCAGTATTGCAAAAATTAGAAAATCCAAAATCAAAAGGCAGAAAAATTACTCCTTGAGTGGCAGGACAAGAATTTGTATCCGGCAGATTCGAATCCCGCCCCTACTGGACAAGACAGAAAGCGTATACTTTCTGTGGAAAAAGGAAATCAAAGTTTAGCTTTGGCTCACTGGCGAAGAGGAGGAGAACATAGATTTGATCCGTTAAAAATTGCTCTGGACAAAGCCAACGATCGTTTGGCAATTGTCACTGATTTACTATTACACATGAAGGCTGTCACTGTAAAAATGAATGACCCACTTGAGAAAGACACAGACAGTGAATCTTCGAAAGTCCCATCAATCATACCTACTGTCAGACCAGAGGATATTTATAATCTTGAAAAAACAAAGGAAAATACCTGCCCTGGAGATCACGTTTATCAGACCTGGGCATTGTACGGCCCGCGAGACATCCCCAACCGGCCCGCATGAGGTTCGTGGCAATTAAAAATTAGATGTAAATAAATGTACATCAAACATGCAATATAACAGGATTGATTTTGACGAGAGCGCTGTGTCTTTAAATATCCGTACTTTGTGATTTGCGTATGCGCGTGTGCGCGCGAGTGTATCAGCTTCACTGTAATGCGAACAGAACAGTGTGATTGACGGTGGAGTTTTTAACAAGACACGAACTTCTGAATTGTTTATTTACTAAAGTCAGATGTGACGCTGGTTAACGATCAGAATTTAGGCTCTAAATCGCTGTTGCGGTACTAAACAGAAATACAAGAACATGAACGATGTGGAGTGTCACACCTGAAGCTTCTCTGACTAAACTGCAAAAGCAATAAAGACTGTTTTATAAAGTTTAACACGTCCAGAACTGAAGCAGTCAGGACCAGCTCAGTGATTTTAAAAATAATATTAAACAATAACAAAGGACTGAAAAACAAATGAGGTAATTAGACTCAAAACAAAATAAAGTTTAAAAACCTGCACATTTTGTTCACATTTGTTTTTGCGTTTGTTTAAATAGTAAAATAATGTTGATGTGTTTACTCTGCATACTTCTAATTTTCTAAATGTAACATCAAAACATTAACAGCTTATTAGAACTGTACAATTCACTGCTTTTCATAAAGAGTGGACAGTTGTAGCCTAGTGGTTAAGGTACTGGACTAGTAATCAGAAGGCTGCTGGTTCAAGCCCCACCACTGCCAGGTTGCTGCTGTTGGGCCCTTGAGCAAGTCCCATAACCCTTAATTGCTCAGACTGTATACTGTAACTGTATTGTAAATCGCTTTGGATAAATGCGTCTGATAAATGCTGAAAATGTAAATGTAAATAAAAAGATCAAATGAATCTTGAGCAGAATTAAGTTCACCTTATTGGTCCGGCCCTCCACAACAGTCCGAGTTTCTTATGTGGCCCCTTGGAAAATTTAATTGCCCACCCCTGACGTTTATGATCCCTTGATCCCAATAATTCACAAAATTTACCCAATATTGGCCGAACAAGCGAGACCTCCCGCTTATAACGAAGCAGTTCACTGTTTTGATCAACTACTACCAGGTTTACCTGCCCCAATCTCTCCTATAGTATCTGCTCCTGAGGTTAAAGTACAAGCCCCAGTTTTGCAAATAAATGGTGGTGTATTGGGTGTAAGAGAAGGTGAATTGGAAGTAACGATTAAGGGAGAAATTGACCAACAACGGCAAATTGATGGACTAAATTTGTTAGTTACGGAACAAAATGCAAACATAGACCGTCTAAAACACATGATTTTGACTGAAATAGACAGGTCCGGGAGACCAGACTGCCATGAACGAAATTGCCAATCACCAAATGCAAAATCTACCCCAATGTCTGCCATTTATGGCACTAGGCCCGATCCTTTTCCCCAAGACATGCGTCACAGCCCCATAGGCGTGCCCGAACACCAAGAAAAGGACAGAGAACAGCTGAAAAGTTGCGCCAGTGATACTGTTGACGAAAGAAGTGTGATAAGTGATTGTACTGAAGAACCTAATAGACCAGAAGCTCTGGCCCTCCATCACAGTAATCATGGCCATTCTCATAGTGTAATAATAACAGGCACGGACCTTGTAGTTAAAGGACCTGTCTCCAATTCTGACCCTGCCACTGGACCATTGATGGAGCTGGAACTTGACCCTCCAGCTGTGAATACTCGGTCTAAAACCCAGTCAAAAATTGGGCAGTTCCAGTTGGTTACGACTGTCTCCGGGGTCGAATATGTTCCCTGGAGTCATAGGGATATGGAAGGGCTGGTAAATAAACTGCCACCATTACATAAGGGAGGGCAAAATTGGATCACACAACTTGAAAAGTTCACAGCTGGTGATACTCTGTGCTTGGGTGACATCAGAGCTCTTCTGCTCCGTATTGAAGGAAAACACAAGCTGGCTCAAGTTGAACAATTGTCCAACACCAATAAATTGACATCTGACCAGTCCCTTAATGGCATTAAGAACTCCCTGTGGGATTCCATACGTTCCTTGTTTCCAACAACCCGAAACCTGACAAATTTATCATCCCTGAAACTAGAGGACTCTGAAGACATTCATGTGTACCTGAAAAGGAGTGCCGAGCAGTGGTTAGAGAACACAGGTGAGAGACAAGACAGGACTGACGCTACCACGTTATTATACAGGGCACAAGTATTAAGGGGGCTACCTAAAGAGCTACAGTTCAAATTAGAGGATGTAATTGACTTGGCTGACATGGAGGATGGAAAATGGACAGCTACTCTGGCCCATTATGTGCGTCGCTATAGGGAAGCCCAACAGCAACAAAAGGATGAGCTGGACGTCCTATCAA
The DNA here is from genome assembly GCF_030014385.1 of Trichomycterus rosablanca. Lineage (NCBI taxonomy): Eukaryota > Metazoa > Chordata > Actinopteri > Siluriformes > Trichomycteridae > Trichomycterus > Trichomycterus rosablanca. The sequence continues at coordinate 24,999,649 of NC_085998.1, read as the reverse complement.
GACGTCTGCTTAAACTTGAAGTCGCTGAAAAAGATAAACTTGCCACACAGAATAAACGAGATAGAAAACAGTTGGTGGCCATACAACCACAAGACCCACCTCAGCAGTATGCCCCTCAAACTCAGCTACAGGCGATCGTTCCAGTACAGCCCTTACCTCCGCCTGCAGTAGCTTATCCAACAGCTTATCCGACAGGTGCATACCAGCCCACTTACCTAAATTACCAAAACCATGGGTATAGGCTTCAACCTAACCGTGGGCGAGGGAGATTTAATGGCAGGCAGCCCAGAAAGGAAAATTATTGTTATGCCTGCGGTCAATCAGGCCATTTCTCCAAAAGCTGACCGAACCAGTACACCCAAATACAACCTGGAATGATGGCTGTCCCCCAGCCAGCACTAGGACGCCAGCAGGCTGCAGGCTTTCCTACTGCTCAGCTGCAGGGTGCCCCGAGATACGCCATAACTCAGCCTGTTGCCCAAGGTCATGTCCCAAATCCTGGTTTAGCACCTGGAGTGACCTACCAGGCCCCGGTCCTGCCAGGACAGGGTGGGGTCTATGGTCATTCATATTGATGGGGCCCAGGGTATCCAACACCAGGTGTAAAAGCTTTTGAAAAAGAACCATTGGTCACCTGCCATGTGGAGGGTCGCCTTGTTCAGTTGTTGTTGGACACTGGTGCCACTGCATCCTGTCTTACGGGTGCAGGGGGCTGGCAACCACCACTGACAGACTCTTAACACAATCAGATATTCAGGGAAAATTGAAACTCGAAATTACACAAAGCCATTGGTTACTGCTGTTGGGATTCAGACCCTAACTCACTCTTTCTTATTTGCTCCAAAATGCCCTGTCAATTTGTTGGGCCGTGATTTACTGACTAAATTAGGTGCCACCATTTACTGTACAGATCAGGGCCTGAAATTGTGCTTAGCAGGTCATCGTCCACCCAATACAGCCCAGATTTTGTTCATGTCCAACGCCCCGACACCAGACAATCAGTCACCTAATGCTACTGTCTATTGGTCTAGACTGCTGACCGACGGGCCAGACACACCCCGTCTTTTGCGCACCCATCAGTCCTGGAAGCCCTGGATCCTATCCATTGGGGCCTACTCCCCTCCCATTGACCCATTACATTGTACCTACAATTATTTGCGCTCCCCTGACAAACAGTACCAACAAGCATGGGAGGAGGAAAAGGAGGGTCAAGTAGAACATTTGGAGATAACAGACCTATATGTTGGAACAGTTGGAGTGGCCGCATATGTCTCTCTCAGCCCAGATCAACTGACCTGGTTTGTGGAAACTAATGGACCCAACTGTGCCTCATGTCACACTAGCCATAGGTAAAGGATACGAGGCTAGGTCATTAGGTCCGATGGTAAAAGAAGCTATCACTGCCAGATATGCCCCCACTGAGATTCCCTATCTAAGCAGATCATCAGACGGTTCGTACTGGAAAATTGACAATCATTGTACAGACAAAGCCCTGTTGGAAGAACAATTGCTGTCCAGACACCATGGTAGGGAACACACCAACCACGAAATGACCAATAGATACCTAGTCAAGGTTCCACCTTGTATCTGGACCATCGACCAGTGTGACATAGGTCTGGTGACTCATCACTGCATTACAGTACGTCTGAAACCTGATGCGTTCCCAGTATGGAAACCTCAGTATCCTTTGAAATCAGAACAGTCTCTGGGCATAAAAGACACCATAGCAGGACTACTGACTGCTGGTGTTCTCAGACACTCTAATTCTGACTGGAACACCCCGATCCTACCTATCTCCAAAGGAGAAGGAAAAGGATGGCGTATGGTGCACGACTTAAGGGAAATTAATAAAGCTACTGTCACTGAAAATATCCCTGTACCAGACCCATACCTGGCCTTGCAGAATCTGACACCTGACCATTGTTATTTCTCTGTCATCGATCTGGCAAATGCATTTTTCTGCATGCCATTGGCCAACTCCTGCCAAGACATCTTCTCCTTCACATATGAGGGTCAGAATACACTTATAACAGGCTGCCACAGGGCTATAAGGATAGCCCAGGTCTGTTTAACGGTGCTCTTAAAGCTGACCTGTCCAGTTTGACTTTACCTGATAACACTGTTTTAGTCCAGTATGTTGATGACCTATTGATAGCAGCTCCCGACGCACAAAACTGCTTGACCGCCACCATCTCCTTGTTAACACTGTTGGATAACCTCGGGTGTAAGGTCAAACAAGACAAATTGCAGGTTGCCAGGCCAGTAGTGACCTTCCTGGGACACCAGATTTCTGCTAATGGCCATACTCTGACAGTCACACAGCGACAATCGATCCTGCACCATGGTAAACCCAGCACAGTGCAAGACCTACTGGCTTTTTTGGGTCTGACAGGCTACAGTCGTCATTTCATTTTCGACTATGTGGGTTTGACACAACCCCTAAGGGACTGTCTGGCCGAGGTAGGCCATAGCAACCTTAAAGCAAAACTAATCTGGACCATTGACGCCGAAAAAGCCTTCATTGACTTAAAGCAAGCCTTGGCGTATGCTGAACATTTACAGGCCCCAGATTATGAAAAACTCTTTTTCCTAGATGTTTCTGAAAGGAACGGTATAATCAATGCCGTTCTCTTTCAGAAAGGGGAGAGGGAAAGTAATAGACAGATTCTCATGTACTACAGCTCAAAACTAGATGTAATGGAACAGGGCCAAACACATTGCACTAGACAAATTGCTGCCTTGGCCAAGGCTGTTGACAAAACTGCTCATTTAGTCATGTGTCACCCTCTAGTGATCAACACAAACCATGGTGTTGTTGCCTTTCTTACTTCTACAGCATTCACCCTTTCACCTACTAGGAAGATGAGAATCAGCGATACACTGACACAACCACACATCACATTCACACACAAAAACACGGTGAATATGGCAAAACAACTACCGCACACTGACTTGGAACCACATGACTGTGAGTTTGTGGCCCAGAGGGACCTGAGACTCAGGGAAGACCTGGGTAGTGACCCTTTAGAAAATCCTGAAGTGGTACTTTTTTGTGATGGTTGTTGTTATAGAGGAGAAGAGGGAAATGTGGCCTCTTTTGCTGTAGTTGAACAACAGGGGAAAGGCTTTGTCACCAGGGTAGCAGAAATCATACCCCAGCCAGCGTCAGCCCAACTTGCTGAGATAGTAGCGCTAACAAAAGCCCTAGAATTGGGAAAGGACAAGGTCCTAAACGTTTACACAGACTCTGCTTATGCCCACTGCGCAGTCCATGTGGATGGACCACAGTGGATGAGGAGAGGATTTGTGACCTCTCAAAACACTCCTGTGAAACATGCAGAAGCCCTAAAAGCTTTATTAAGTGCTGCTCTGTTGCCCAAACTAGTAGCGGTAATTAAGTGCAAAGGGCACTCCAAGATAAATGACTTGGAGGGACTGGGAAACAACGCAGCAGACGCTGCAGCTAAAAGGGCAGGAGGTTACACTGTAAAAATGACTGTAAGAGCTGACGTAAAAGTACCTGACTTATCACTTGACAATGTGCGTGAGATGCAACAGAACAGTGGTGCCTATGAGAAAAAACAGTGGTTAGCAAGGGGAGCAGTAGAGAGGGATGGAATCTGGAGATCATTAGATGCGAGGCTTGTGGCTCCAGCAGAGCTATGCACCCTGCTAATTAGACAAGCCCATGGACCCACCCACGTGGGAGCCAGGCGTACCATGAAAGTGGCATTACACTGGTGGCACCCCTACTTGATGGCAATGGTGGAAAATTATGTGGAAGAATGCCCCACTTGTTCAGAATTTAATATCAAGCGACCCTTTAAGAGGCCCATGGGACATTTTCCAGTTCCAGACGCACCTTTCAAGGAGATTTGCATTGATTTCACAAACATGGGACCTGATAAGTTAGTAAGGGGGTTTAGGTACATTCTGGTAATGGTTGACAGATACACCAGATGGGTGGAAGCAATACCCTCATTCCACGCTATGGAGTACCTAAACTGATCAGGTCTGATAATGGCACACATTTCACAAGCAAGCACTTGAGGGAAGTGGAGGAACACATAGGAATTGTGCACAAGTTTGGAGCTGTTTATCACCCCAGCTCCCAGGGACTAGTAAAAAGGGCAAATCAGACATTAAAAAGCAAGATCGCAAAGATCTGTCATGGGGGAAAACTTACATGGGTAGATGCATTACCGCTTGCCCTTATGTCCATGAGATCAGCTGAACGGGAGAAAACGCATTTGTCCCCACATGAGTTGTTAACGGGGAGGCGAATGACAGGGCCCACTAGAGACAATGTTACAGGGCCAGCTTTGGATCTTTGGCAAACAGAGGAAGATGAGTACATGCGAGCTCTAACTAATCTTACTCGAGCTTTTTTCTACACAGGTCCAGCGGAGTGAGCCCCCTCTGGAACCACCAGCAGACGACGGCGAGTGGCTGGAGTTCAAAACTGTCAAGCCTGGCAACTGGGTACAGGTGAAAGTCCACAAAAGAAAGTGGTCTGAGCCCATGTGGAGACACCGTGGACGCCGAAAACTACTAAGACGGGTTTAATTCCGAGTGGTTCAGCGATCAGAGCGTCTCCCGTGCAGATGTATGGTGGCTGTGTGATCCTAAAGTCTTAAGATCTAAGCTTCCTAAGAATTGGAGGGGGATTTGTGCCCTCGTACAACTAGTGATGTCACTATATGTGCTTCCGTTGGGTGGGGAGCCAGTGGGGAAGGACACAAACACACATGGCCGTGTTAAGCGAACAGTAGAGCCCATCAGGCTCTTTTGATCCAAAAGTTTATGTCGACTTCATAGGGGTACCTAGGGGGGTCCCTGATGAGTTTAAAGCAAGAGATCAAGTCGCAGCCGGCTTTGAAAGTTTGTTGTTTTGGTGGTCCACGATTAACAAAAATGTGGATTGGATAAATGAAATTTACTATAACCAGCAACGTTTTGTCAATTATACAAGGGATGCAGTCAAAGGAATTAATGAACAACTGGATAAAACTAGCTTAATGGCATGGCAAAATAGGATAGCTTTAGATTTCCTATTAGCTGAAAAGGGCGGTGTGTGTAAGATGTTTGGGGAGCAGTGTTTCACATTTATTCCTAACAATACAGCCCCTGATGGGACCATAACTAGGGCTCTTGAGGGTCTGACCTCCTTAAGTAATGAATTAGCTGAAAATAGTGGAATTGAGAATCCGTTTAACACTTGGATGACCAAAATGTTTATAAAATAATGACCTCAATTTGCTGTGCTTTGGCTCTGCTCGTGATGTGTGGCTGATGTTGTATTCCCTGTATAAGGACTCTCCTCACTAGGCTAATTGAGACTACTCTCTCCAAGGGGGGTGACCCGAAGTCCCAGTTTTTCCAACAGCATACTCCATTGTTAGGACCACAAGACATTGAAAATGAAGAAGAAGTTGAATTGGAGGAAGTTTGAAGTGGAGGTTAAAAAAAAAAAAAATTTCAGTGTTTCTGCTATTATCGTTTAACCCTGTGTACTGTTTTGTTGTTTTTTGTTAATCCCTCTCACTGTGTCCAGAGTGGTGAAAATAGCGATTCTATCTCACCTGAGAATCCAAGTTGCGAGGACCTGACTACTCCACAGTTGGTTAATGCCCATCCTTCTCCCGTTCTATTTTATGTTTCATTCTTATGATTATCCTCATATACTACTGTAGCTTAGGTTGTTTTTATTCGGGCTTTTGTTTCATAGTCACTGAGTGCTCCACAGTCCGGTCTCCGCATAACGGGGAGCTGTCTGCACTCTTATTTAGCTTAATCCTTTAATTTTCATAATATATTAGGAAAAGTGTATTTCTATTCATTCATCTGATTTGTAATTGTCCTAAAAGGACAATTAAGGGGGGAAATTGTTGGGTATTATTGATTATACATGTAACTACAGTGTATCACAAAAGTGAGTACACCCCTCACATTTCTGCAGATATTTAAGTATATCTTTTCATGGGACAACACTGACAAAATGACACTTTGACACAATGAAAAGTAGTCTGTGTGCAGCTTATATAACAGTGTAAATTTATTCTTCCCTCAAAATAACTCAATATACAGCCATTAATGTCTAAACCACCGGCAACAAAAGTGAGTACACCCCTTAGTGAAAGTTCCTGAAGTGTCAATATTTTGTGTGGCCACCATTATTTCCCAGAACTGCCTTAACTCTCCTGGGCATGGAGTTTACCAGAGCTTCACAGGTTGCCACTGGAATGCTTTTCCACTCCTACATGACGACATCACGGAGCTGGCGGATATTCGAGACTTTGTGCTCCTCCACCTTCCGCTTAAGGATGCCCCAAAGATGTTCTATTGGGTTTAGGTCTGGAGACATGCTTGGCCAGTCCATCACCTTTACCCTCAGCCTCTTCAATAAAGCAGTGGTCGTCTTAGAGGTGTGTTTGGGGTCATTATCATGCTGGAACACTGCCCTGCGACCCAGTTTCCGGAGGGAGGGGATCATGCTCTGCTTCAGTATTTCACAGTACATATTGGAGTTCATGTGTCCCTCAATGAAATGTAACTCCCCAACACCTGCTGCACTCATGCAGCCCCAGACCATGGCATTCCCACCACCATGCTTGACTGTAGGCATGACACACTTATCTTTGTACTCCTCACCTGATTGCCGCCACACATGCTTGAGACCATCTGAACCAAACAAATTAATCTTGGTCTCATCAGACCATAGGACATGGTTCCAGTAATCCATGTCCTTTGTTGACATGTCTTCAGCAAACTGTTTGCGGGCTTTCTTGTGTAGAGACTTCAGAAGAGGCTTCCTTCTGGGGTGACAGCCATGCAGACCAATTTGATGTAGTGTGCGGCGTATGGTCTGAGCACTGAAAGGCTGACCCCCCACCTTTTCAATCTCTGCAGCAATGCTGACAGCACTCCTGCGCCTATCTTTCAAAGACAGCAGTTGGATGTGACGCTGAGCACGTGCACTCAGCTTCTTTGGACGACCAACGCGAGGTCTGTTCTGAGTGGACCCTGCTCTTTTAAAACGCTGGATGATCTTGGCCACTGTGCTGCAGCTCAGTTTCAGGGTGTTGGCAATCTTCTTGTAGCCTTGGCCATCTTCATGTAGCGCAACAATTCGTCTTTTAAGATCCTCAGAGAGTTCTTTGCCATGAGGTGCCATGTTGGAACTTTCAGTGACCAGTATGAGAGAGTGTGAGAGCTGTACTACTAAATTGAACACACCTGCTCCCTATGCACACCTGAGACCTAGTAACACTAACAAATCACATGACATTTTGGAGGGAAAATGACAAGCAGTGCTCAATTTGGACATTTAGGGGTGTAGTCTCTTAGGGGTGTACTCACTTTTGTTGCCGGTGGTTTAGACATTAATGGCTGTATATTGAGTTATTTTGAGGGAAGAATAAATTGACACTGTTATATAAGCTGCACACAGACTACTTTTCATTGTGTCAAAGTGTCATTTTGTCAGTGTTGTCCCATGAAAAGATATACTTAAATATCTGCAGAAATGTGAGGGGTGTACTCACTTTTGTGATTGTATCACAGAAGTGAGTGTGCATAGGGAGCAGGTGTGTTCAATTTAGTAGTTCAGCTCTCACACTCTCTCATACTGGTCACTGAAAGTTCCAACATGGCACCTCATGGCAAAGAACTCTCTGAGGATCTTAAAAGACGAATTGTTGCGCTACATGAAGATGGCCAAGGCTTCAAGAAGATTGCCAACACCCTGAAACTGAGCTGCAGCACAGTGGCCAAGATCATCCAGCGTTTTAAAAGAGCAGGGTCCACTCAGAACAGACCTCGCGTTGGTCGTCCAAAGAAGCTGAGTGCACGTGCTCAGCGTCACATCCAACTGCTGTCTTTGAAAGATAGGCGCAGGAGTGCTGTCAGCATTGCTGCAGAGATTGAAAAGGTGGGGGGTCAGCCTGTCAGTGCTCAGACCATACGCCGCACACTACATCAAATTGGTCTGCATGGCTGTCACCCCAGAAGGAAGCCTCTTCTGAAGTCTCTACACAAGAAAGCCCTCAAACAGTTTGCTGAAGACATGTCAACAAAGGACATGGATTACTGGAACCATGTCCTATGGTCTGATGAGACCAAGATTAATTTGTTTGGTTCAGATGGTCTCAAGCATGTGTGGCGGCAATCAGGTGAGGAGTACAAAGATAAGTGTGTCATGCCTACAGTCAAGCATGGTGGTGGGAATGCCATGGTCTGGGGCTGCATGAGTGCAGCAGGTGTTGGGGAGTTACATTTCATTGAGGGACACATGAACTCCAATATGTACTGTGAAATACTGAAGCAGAGCATGATCCCCTCCCTCCGGAAACTGGGTCGCAGGGCAGTGTTCCAGCATGATAATGACCCCAAACACACCTCTAAGACGACCACTGCTTTATTGAAGAGGCTGAGGGTAAAGGTGATGGACTGGCCAAGCATGTCTCCAGACCTAAACCCAATAGAACATCTTTGGGGCATCCTCAAGCGGAAGGTGGAGGAGCGCAAAGTCTCGAATATCCGCCAGCTCCGTGATGTCATCATGGAGGAGTGGAAAAGCATTCCAGTGGCAACCTGTGAAGCTCTGGTAAACTCCATGCCCAGGAGAGTTAAGGCAGTTCTGGGAAATAATGGTGGCCACACAAAATATTGACACTTCAGGAACTTTCACTAAGGGGTGTACTCACTTTTGTTGCCGGTGGTTTAGACATTAATGGCTGTATATTGAGTTATTTTGAGGGAAGAATAAATTTACACTGTTATATAAGCTGCACACAGACTACTTTTCATTGTGTCAAAGTGTCATTTTGTCAGTGTTGTCCCATGAAAAGATATACTTAAATATCTGCAGAAATGTGAGGGGTGTACTCACTTTTGTGATACACTGTACATGTAACATTATAACATGACAAAAGAGTGTGGCGGCGCGCAGGAGTGCAGCGGCTTCTCTAGCTCTCGGTGTTAGAGTAAAAAAACTAGTATGACTACTTCAAATAGAACAGCAATAAAGTACAGCTCAACAGCATTAATGGAACTAAACAACAGTGTCCATGTTCAAATACCTTTGGAACTAAAAGCAGCGCTCGGTAGGATGCGGATTCTACGAACGGCATGCAGCGGCAGACGGAGCTGGCTCAGGGCCAAAAGGAAGCGGTGCACGAGAAAGCAGAAGAGGGGTAAAAGAGCCGGTCTGCTATCCAAGCTAAGAGCTAACGCTAACAGACCCGCTATTCCATCGCTCTTTTTATCCAATGTCCGGGCTTTGGATAATAAAATGGACTTGCTGCGACACAGACTGTGCCATCGGGAGATGCAAAGCTGCAGTGTCCTTGTTCTAACAGAGACGTGGCTTAATAACAACATGCCGGACTACGTCTTTGAGCTCGCCGGACGGCTACTTTTCCGCTCGGACAGGGACCGGCAGCTCTCCGGTAAAACCAGACGAGGTGGACTCTGCATCTATATCAACAAAGGTTGGTGCACGAACTGTTCCGTAGTAAGCAAACATTGCTCTGATGTGGTGGAATATTTCATACTAAAATGTCGTCCCCACTATCTGCCTCGGGAATTTACAGCAGTGTTCATAGCTGCGGTTTATGTTTCCCCGCAAGCTACCGCTAATGTAGCGCTGAAGGAGCTGCAAGACAGCATCGGCTCGCTACAAAATAAACATCCAGAAGCGTTATATGTAGTGGCAGGGGACTTCAACCACGTGAATCTTCAGGACATTTTACCCACATTTCATCAGCACGTTAACTTTGCAACTCGGGGCAAAAACACTTTGGACAAAGTGTTTACAAACAGACGAGGAGCGTACAGAGCAGCGCCATGCCCCGACCTCGGCGCCTCAGATCACATCTCTCTCCTGCTCGCTCCTGCATACTGCCCGGTGTCAAGGAGCAAAAACCCTGACACAAAAACCATCTGTGTGTGGCCTGAAGGTGCTGTGTCCAGGCTACAGGACTGCTTCGAGACCACAGACTGGCAGATATTCAAGGAAGCTGCAACATCAGAGAGCAATGTTGATCTGGAGGAATACACAACATCTGTTATGGACTATATTAGGACGTGTATGGAGAATGTGACCACCTCAAAGACTATAACCATCAGGCAGAACCAGAAACCATGGATCAACGGCGAGGTGCGTTCCTTGCTGAGAACCCGTGATGCCGCATTCAGAGACGGTGATGAAACTGCACTCAAAACTGCCAGAAGAAACCTGTCTGCTGGAATAAAGAGGGCAAAAGCCACTTATGCTCTTAAGATTTAGGGTCATTTCACATCAAACGACCCACAGAGCATGTGGAAGGGCATTAGGTGCATCACAGACTACAAGAGGGGGGGCACACAGTGCCCTGAGGACCCAGCTCTCCCCGACACCCTCAACACCTTTTATGCACGCTTTGAGGTCTCCAACACCACCACCCCTTGGACAAACTCCCAGCCATCAGCGTAACACTAGCAGAGGTGAGAAGAACACTGCTGAAAGTCAACCCCCGAAAGGCCCCCGGCCCTGATGGAATTCCAGGTAGAGTTCTGAGGGAATGTGCATATCAACTGTCTGAGGTCCTGACGGATATATTCAACATCTCACTGTCCCAGGCCAGAGTTCCAGTATGTCTCAAGACATCCACTATCATTCCTGTACCAAAGTCCTCTTTAGTGACGTGTCTCAACGATTACCGACCTATTGCACTCACTCCTGTCACCATGAAGTGCTTCGAGAGGTTGGTAATGAGGCACCTGAAACAGACCATCAACGTAGCGGAGGACGTACACCAGTTTGCATATAGGCAGAACCGGTCCACAGCTGACGCCATCGCTACCCTGACCCACCAGGCCCTCACCCACCTGGAAAACAAGGACTCCTACGTGAGGCTGTTGTTTCTGGACTTCAGTTCTGCATTTAATACCATCATCCCGCAGAAACTGGTGTCCAAGCTGGAATCACTGGGAACCTCCTCTTCCCTGTGTAACTGGGTCCTGGATTTCCTGACCTGCAGGCCTCAAAATGTCAGGATAAACAACATCACATCCTCCACCATTATCCTGAACACCGGCTCCCCTCAGGGCTGTGTTCTCAGCCCACTACTGTACACACTCATGACCTACGACTGCAGAGCACACCACAAGAACAACCTCGTGGTCAAGTTCGCGGACGATACAGTGGTGGTCGGACTCATCACCCACGGAGACGAGTCGCCGTACAGGAAGGAGGTGGAGGACCTAACATGGTGGTGCAGAGACAACAACCTCATCCTCAATGTTCAGAAAACCAAGGAGATGGTTGTGGATTTCCGCAGGACTGGTACATCCCCTCCTCCTCTACTCATTGATGGATTAGCTGTGGAGATGGTCCCCTCCGTCAAGTACCTTGGGGTTCACCTGACGGACACGCTCACCTGGCATACCAACACCATGGCTGTCATAAAGAAGGCAAACCAACGCCTGTATTTCCTGAGGAAGCTGAGGAGGGCAGGTCTTCACACAGACATCCTCAGGTCCTTCTACAGCTGTGTGGTGGAGAGCACCCTGACCACCTGCCTAACTGTGTGGTATGCTGGCTGCACTGTGGCAGAAAAGGAGGCGCTGCAGAGAGTGGTAAAGTCTGCACAGAGGACCATCGGATGCAGCTTACCACCCATCGGGGACATATACACAACCAGGTGTAAGGAAAGAGCCGCCTGCATCTTCCGTGACCCCACCCACCCTGCACACGGACTTTTCACCCCCCTTCCCTCTGGTAGGAGGCTGCGCTGCATCCGAGCAAAAACAACAAGACTGAAAAACAGCTTCTTTCCGGATGCAGTCAGACTGCTAAATTGCTCCACCCCTCATGTACTGTCTATTCACCAGTTACCTTAAACACCTGTGACCTGGTGCTGCCTTTTATCTGCTGCTATACTGAATCGTGCACTTTAGATCTGCATAAAGCTGCTGTAGTTCCTGTGCAATACTTGAATGTAAATGTAAATATTTAAAATTCATATCTTAGTTATTTCTTCTAGTTTTTAAGTCTTAAGTTTTATTTTTACTAAACATAGTTTCTCTTGCTATTTATATTTTATATTTTATTATGTTTACACACACCGAGACCTGAGTAACTGCATTTCGTTCTAATCATGTACATGGTTTTGAATGACAAATAAAGCTGAGTCTGAGTCTGAACTTGTTCTAGTGGATTTTGTGTGTCTTTATTACTGCCCAATTGTAAGTTGAATTCTTACATGCAAAAGAAATGTGTCTGAATTCTGTGCAGACTGAACTTTAATTGACCTGATACTTTGTACGCACTCTGCACCTGGTGTGGGCAGACGGGAATAACCTAACCTTCTGAAGTGTGACAAAAACAGGATACATCTGGGTGGCTCTTTTACCGGCAATGAACAAAGTGAGGGGAAAATAGCTAAACAGAAAAACCACAAGATTTGCATTACTGCTGAGTATGTGCAAAGTAAAAAATTTTTCCTCAAAGTATAGCAATAAATTTTTTTTTTACATTTACCCGAAGGGGAGGAGTCAAGATTAGAAAAGCAACGGGACACGGACAGGAAGAGAGGCTTCTCGATACATCAGCGGTTGGTGTATGTGCAAAGTCTCCTGAGCTCAGAATATACTTTTACCAATCTATGTATTTGATTCTTAATAAATTGTTATACTTCACTAAATTACATTTGTCCCTTTTTCCTGGATGAAAGAACACGATTTTCAACAATACTCAAAAGTGGTTACAGGTGGAATTTTGTCATGGAAAAAGTTTTTTGAATCCCTGCTTCGATTTCGGAACTCTAGTGTGCATCATTTGTATACTCAAAAATGGCTGCCCAGGCAGTAGGTCATCCAGGTACTTTATGCTTACTGTTTAATGATACTTTGTTTTTTTTCTTATATTCAAGTTAAGCTGCTACACAGATTTCTGTTCATTTTTAGTGTATCACTGCATTAAACATTTTTTTTCTTTGAATGTAAAGTTTAAAGTAAAACTGTAATTATCTCACTCATTTTGATTGATTTTGTAAAAATACAAAACATTAAGCAATAGCTTGGATGCAGCATTTTTCCCTTCAGCACTGCAGAGCTATTTAGTTGTTAAACATATACACTGGATTAATTTGAATAATTGTAATGTACTTGAAGTGTGCACTGTGTGAACAGTATTATCTAGTTCTTATCTAGACAATATCTAGAAAATACAAGTATTGGTTTAAGAATCGGTATCGGATCGGGATCAAAATTAATAATCGGTATAGGGAACAAAAAAACGTGATCGAGACATCCCTAGTCTGAAGTAAAATCTTACCAAACTGTGGTGTGTTCCAACCCATGGCTTGTGTACGTTACCGTTTTGTATAATTATCATTACAACTCAAATTCAAGTACAGTAAGATAGTCAGCGCTCAGCCAAGGTACTTAATTTCAGTTAAAAAAAACAGCTTGATGGAGGAGGTATGTACATATTAATTTACGTATTTATATTTGGCTTAAAAACTTATGTCAATAATTCATGCATAAATTTTTAGATAGAAATAAATTTAAGATAATTAAAAACAGCCATTTGTGTCTAAACTGTAACTGGCACTGTAACTAATAATGCTTAGGACAGTAATTATTGGTGTGAGATAATACTGCAAGTTCATGGCAGTTCTTATCCCTTAAAACCCCTGACCATGATTTGGATCCACACTTCATACAGTATATGCACATTTAGTTTGAAAGGAGTTACCATATGGTACATAATTATTCAAGAATAATATATTCTAAGATGGATTAATTATTAATCAATTAGTGGTTCATTAATTATTTATTTACAATTAAACCATTATATTCTAATATAAAAATGAAAGTGATGTTTCTTGTTTTTTAGGTTCATATGATAAGGCTGCATGCAATGTAAAGGTCTGCAATTTCACCAGCTCAAGCCAAGAGACATTATCGACTTCATCATGGGAGACTTTCCTACTGGCCTTGTATTCATACAGACTGTGTGTGTGTGTCTTCAGAACACCAGGTGCCTTAAGATCACATCTTTCCAGATCCCATCGCAATAGTACTTCAGTTCATCACAAACTCTTAACATTTAAGTGTAGATCCTGTGATTTTCAAGAAATCTGTACTGAAAAACTTTTTTTACTCATCTTGGAAACCATCTTAAAAATCGTGAAACGGTTCAGTGTCCCTATGTTGGATGTGAATTTAAAACAAACAACCGTTCAACTTTTACCTCTCATCGAAGCAGAGTCCACAAAAAACACACCTTTAAGGATTTTCAAACTATAATATGTGTGAATCCTGAAGACCTAGACACTGTAGATGAAGTGGCATGTTCCTGACAGACTGCTTTGAGACCAGTGTCAGGAAGGTTAAGATTTAGTTTTATTTAAGTGTTTTTGCAACTATGGTCACATTTTGTTTAACCACAGATTTTTAGCTTGAATCTTCATAGTAAATATGCTTTCATTTTTGTCTTTATTTTAAGATCTCTGACATTGTAGCCCACCAGAAAAGTGCTGTGCTGGAAGGTCTGCCTTTGTTTCCAAGAGAAGATCTCACAAAGTTATTCAAGAAATGTCTGGTAAGTAGATGACATCAAGAAGCATGTCTATGATATGATACACAGTTGATTTAATGTATTTCTGTGTTTACTCTGTCTCTTTCGTAGGGTACAGATCCTGAAGATGGGCAGACCAAAGTGTTATCTGTTGGAGTACTTGTAGTTTTGGAGGTCTCTGTTGCAAGCTCGTCATTGAAGGAGACGGTGGTATTGGAGAATCTCTCAGACGTATATACAGGCTTGGAGTACCTCTTTGGCCTAATCTATGCCCTGAACCTTTCTTATCCAAAACAGCTTAAGTACACATTTCATGCCATTCAGAATGTGTTCATGGAGCTGGGATCTGGATGCACACAACGTGTGCGCTGTCTTAAGAACAAACTTTTACTGTGAGCCATGTAACCATGGTCTAGAGTAAACAGAGCCACCTTTTCTGATCCTCAAATTCAAATCCACTAAATGCATGAAGCTATTTGTTGTGTCCCTAAATCGATAAAGGATCTTTGAATAAGACACTGGTTAACAGTGCTTCAGATGTTAGCCCACTGTATTGTTCATTGTGTTTATTTACACTGATCAGCCATAACATTAAAACCACCTCTTTGTTTCTACACTCACTGTTTCTTTTATCAGCTCCACTTACCATATAGAAGCACTTTGTAGTTCTACAATTACTGACTGTAATCCATCTGTTTCTCTGCATGCTTTGTTAGCTCCCTTTCATGTTGTTCTTCAATGGTCAGGACCACCACAGAGCAGGTATTATTTAGGTGGTGGATGATTCTCGGCACTGCAGTGACACTGACATGGTGGTGGTGTGTTAGTGTGTGTTGTGCTGGTATGAGTGGATAAGACACAGCTGCGCTGATGGAGTTTTTAAACACCCCACTGTCACTGCTGGACTGAGATTAGTCCACCAGCCAACAGCGCCTCATGGGCAGCATCCTGTGACCACTGATGAAGGTTTAGAAGATGACCGACTCAAACAGCAGCAATAGATGAGCGATCGTCTCTGACTTTACATCTACAAGGTGGACCGACTAGGTAGGAGTGTCTAATAGAGTGGACAGTGAGTGGACACAGTATTTAAAAACTCCAGCAGCGCTGCTGTGTCTGATCCACTCATACCAGCACAACACACACTAACACACCACCACCATGTCAGTGTCACTGCAGTGCTGAGGATCATCCACCACCTAAATAATACCTGCTCTGTGGGGGTCCTGACCATTGAATAACAGCATGAAAGAGGCTAACAAGATCAACTACAGTCAGTAATTGTAGAACTACAAAGTGCTTCTATATGGTAAGTGGAGCTGATAAAATGGACAGTGAGTGTAGAAACAAGGAGGTGGTTTTAATGTTATGGCTGATCAGTGTATATATTAATATTGTTTGTTTTTGCATAATTGCAGGATTTTTTTTTTTTAATTTTGCTTTTTGTAATGCAGTTATTACACTTGGGGGCATTTCAACAGGTGTAAAAATACAGCTTAAGAAATGTATTTTTTCCAACTTGTTTAAACAGTTTTTTTTTATTTTTTCTGGTTAAATAATCAGTAGTAAGTAAAAAAAAACTTTCCAAGACTCAGACCATAAGTATTCACTACCATCCTAAAGATTTTATTTCATTTATATACTGAATGTGTAATGCTGTTATATTCAGACTGTGTATCTTGATTGTGTCAGGTACTGGTTGGAATAAAGTAATGCAATCTTGTATTTTCTTGTTGTTAACTTGTGCTTAATGTCTTACTGTAGTATATGTTTTACAGCATATGAAAGATGTGGTAATTTAGGATAGGATTTGGCAAATAGAAGTAAGTACAGGTTGAGTAAAGAAAGTCAGCTAAACAATAGAAGTTTAGTAAGGCCAATGTAAAAATACTGATGCATCATGTTGCCTTAAAATTTTGAGTTCTGCCAACAACTTAATTTTTTCAGTCAAGGTAGAATTTCTTGTTTTGCAAATAGAGCATTTATAGTTCAATGAACTCAAAAACAGTCATTTTCTGAACATGAATTTTGTAGTTATCAGAACATTAAGTTCCTAATAGCCTGAACAAAATAATCAGTGTACTAACAAAAAAATCTTAGTGCATCATGTTGCTTCAATATTTTGAGTTTTCTCAACAATTTGTTTTTTACAGTGCAGTGACTGTTATGGTATGGCAACATATCATCTAACAGTTGTTGTTTTTCTTTTAAACAAGACAACGGCAAGCCATTTTGCACGTTTTCTATGTTGATTTTATGATTGGGTCGTTGCTCAGTGGTGGGTTCCAAGTGTCATAAGAGTCATAAATACTTTAGGTATTTTACAATCTACCTTCCATAATTTTGTGAAAAGATTTAAGGAATCTGTAAAAATCTGTAGAGAGAAAAAAAGGAAAATGCCAGAAATAGTGCCAGGCTTCATTCTGCATGTGCCACAACAGCATGACTTTAAAGACACAAAGTACGTGTACTTGACTGGCTTGACTGCAATACAGATCTGTCTCCTATTGAAAATGTATGCATCATGAAGTGGAGTATAACTTTATAAGTGTTTTGAAAGCATTAAATTCTGAATATAATGTTGTTCAGTGAAAAAAAAATTTTCTTTCTACTTCTGTCAGTTAAGTAAAGATTTAAGAAAATGAATAGATTCTTCTTTTTATTGTGATTTACAAAATGTCCCAAGACAGTGTAATGCCCGTATTGGTAAAGAGATGTTTGCAACATATTGTTTTTATTTAACAATGAACAAGGAACATAAACACTATGGACAGAGAAAAAGGTCAAGACAAGACACACTTTGAACACTAGACGGGACTATATGTGTCAGTTTCTATTAATTTACAATCACCTGCTCCTCGTAAGTGTTAGTCTGGTCAGTTTTTTTTTACATCTCGTAAGTCTGGTCAGTTTTTTGATGGCTCAAACTATTATTCAAAAAGACATACATTTAATTCGATTCAGAAATGAAGCCAAGTTCCTTGTGAACAAATTCATCATAGATGGACTAAAAGATAGTCGAAATGTGCGCTGTTGTCAGATGAGTCCACTTTTTAGGAAAAACCAAATATCGAGTTTATATCGAGTTAATTCGATTCAGAAATGAAGCCAAGTTCCTTGTGAACAAATTCATCATAGATGGACTAAAAGATAGTCGAAATGTGCACTGTTGTCAGATGTCCACTTTTTAGGAAAAAACAAATATCGAGTTTACTGTGACAAAAAAGTCTCTCACAGACAAATAGGATTTTCCAGATTGTTATCAGCAACATGTGCAAAGGCCAACAACTGTCATGGTATGGGGTGAATAAAAATCATGAATGACATATATGTGAAGGTACCCTTGCGGCTGGGGTTTATATTGAGAATTTAGAGAGACAAATACTGCCTTTGAAGTCTGTGGTCATTTCATTCTGCATGTGTAGATTTGTAGAAAGAGTGTGTCTTAAGTGGCACAGATTTCTTTCCTATTGAGAATGTATTATGCACCTTAAAAAGGAGAATCAGACAACATTGACCACGACCTGTCTTGTATCAAGCAACAAGGCACAACAATTTCAGTTACAAAATTACAAGAATTTGTTTCAAAAATAAATGAAAAGTGTGAGAAATAGGAAACGTAATGCAACACTGCAGTATACATGCCTTTTTGAGTGTGTTGCTAGCATCAAATTTTACATTTGTATATATTTATAAAACACAAATAAGTTGTAAGTTAAACACTAAAAAACTGAACCTTACAATTAACCTTACACTTTTATTTCTTACCTGATTTGTCCATATAGCATTCGACTCCTGCATTAAATCATTGTTTACTTCACTTTAAACCTCTATTTTAAAGTATCACAGAAGTTAGAATAGACACCTGTTAGCAGGCTGGTGGGACCCACAACCAAGATTGATAGAAAACTGGGCCATGTGTGTGTAGTCACCAGGCAGCACTGGCAGAAGCTGCAGGAAATCCACTGCCCAAACATGTTGGCTGGGCCCAGAATGAAACTTCTGCTCCAAACAAAACTGAGTTACAGGAGTCTGAAGCTCTATAGGCAGGGGTACTGATACCATAATAGGGACCTGGACAGAAAAACAAAAAACAAATAAAAGGAGCTAAGAAGAGAATTTGTATTTGTGACATAATTAATTATGTAATTTGTTAAAAAAAAGAATAAAAGAAAACAAAAAGGAAAATATAGGCACTGCCAGAAAAAAAAGATGAATATTTATACAGAAAAATGATAGAAAATGGTGCCATGTATCTCTAACAGGCACTATTTCTGTAAATTTATTGAGAAAGTACTTCTTATAAAACTGGTGAGTAACTTCTAGTGACTTTAGGTTATTAGTAAAATATATTTATTTTATAGTTAGATTCATTGGTTAGCATTACCCTGTAGGCTGAAAATGGAAGTGTCTCTAATAACACGTGGTTTCTTCTGCCTTCTGACCGACCAAACAGGATAACATCGTTATCATGTGACTCCCCAGGATGACACTCCCCAGCACCTGATATATGTATAAAAAATTTTTATATATATATATATATATATATATATATATATACTGTATATATATATATATATATACAGTATATATATATATATATATATATATATATATATATCATTTTATTTTTTTTACTTTTTTTTAATGATATTTACAAATGATCTTTGCATATTTGTAATGTGCAGAATATATACATACCCATAGCAAAGTGGAACCGAAGATTGCCATAGGAAGTTGTGTCCAGGTAGGGAGTACAAACTTTCCTTTTTCCATTTTCAAGAAAAACTAGTGCAGAGCCTGACTTAATTTCTCCACATTGAGTGCCATACACTGCTCCCTCAATTTCCCAGCTAAAAAAAGAGGATGTTTATTTATTTGTTTATCTAAAATGGTTAATATACATACACACACACACACACACACACACACACACACATATATATATATATATATATATATATATATATTAGGGCTGTCAAACGATTAAAATTTTTAATCGCGATTAATCTCAGAATTTCATATAGTTAATCGCGATTAATCGCATTAAAAAAAATCTGTGTAAATGTTATAGAAAACAAGGATTTTTAAGTGAAATGTTACAATTAAAATGGTGAACACATTTTATGCTAAATGTACTGATGTTAAAAACTGCTGGGACAAGAGAAAACTGTAAGGGAGTTTTATTCACTCACATACTAGGCAGTAAATGTCAGATTGTAGGTTAGAATTTCTCCATCAGCAAACACTGTAGATCAGCGGTGCTTTAGGTGGGATAAGGCGTAGTTATTGTATCAGACTTGTCTGTGGTTGTATCGTGACGATGGTTTGATGGACGTTTCTACACGAAGTGAGTGTGTTTTGACCCTTTGGGGCTTCCATAGTTTATGAACTAACGTGCTCGACTCAGCTTTCCGGTATTCGGTACAGAAGAAGAAGTTAATTAAGTGTAATAAAGTGTTCTGCTCCCGACAACTTGTGAATATAGCGTGTATTTATTTCTTTATTATGCAAGTGCATCACTACCACGATCGGTTACATTATGTTAACAAACCGCAAATGAAAAACGGTGGCAAGTCCGACATTAAAACGTTGGTTCTACCAGTCAAGTCTCAACATGAACTAGAATTTGCGTTAATGGCACTAATTTTTTTAATCGCGTTAAATCGAGGTCGCGTTAATGCGTTATTATCGCGTTAACTTCGACAGCCCTAATATATATATATATATTGTTTGTGTGTAAAGCAAATAACTAACGGAGATACGTTTCAACTGAGTGCTGTTTATTGCCACTCACTCGGCAACTGTGGTAACTTGATGACATAATTAACATGTGCCACTGATCTACAACTCATTCGCAACAGCCATTCAGATATTAAAACACACTGATCTACTTAAACTTTTAGCATTTTTAAAAAATCGTTTACTACTGCCACATCCAAAAACACTGTTTAAACACAATAAAAATTGCTTTATAAATGATAAATCGCTCACCTGAGATAAAGAAAACCTATCTTGAACTTATCTCTTGGTGATCTCTCACATCCTTAACGATTAATCCATTAGGGTTATGAAATATATATATATTGTTACTTATTAACTTACATGTCACACTCGAATAGTAAAAAGGAATTTTAGACCTTACCTGCATGTACTGCTCATGCCTCTGAATCACAGTTCAGATCTAAAATCTGACTGTGATCAACATAATTATTTTGTAACATTAATTCATATTTAATTTGTACTAACCAGATAACAGAACATTACTAAATTACTCATTAATATACAACCCCAAATTAGAAAAAGTTGGGACAATATGGAACATGCAATAATAATAATCATATTAATAATAATAATAATAATAATAAACACAGTGTTTAAGCCATACAACATACTGAAGATATGTGGTTGAGCAAGCCAAAATAAAAAAACTCCATAACTCCAGCTAGGCGAGGATGCTAAGCCAGTTTTTAGCTACAACATTTCACCTTTACAAATTAAACCTGAAGCCACACCACTCTTTCCGGACCAAATCAACAATGCTTTCCTTATCACACAAAAGAATAACGAATATTGTTCTACTCATTCACCCTATCATATAGTCTATACCTCGCAATGAAAGCAGCTTGAACATACATAACGTTGTGAGATACCTTGCTCATGTGAGCTTGTGGCTACAGGTTTACTCCAGTTTAATGACAAATCCCAAAACTATAGAGCCTGGAAACATTTTTTTCAGACTGCTACCAGTGGGTAAAATCTAACATCAAGTGAGGAAATGGATCTTCTGCATAAGTGACCAGGCAGCAGAACATGAGTCAGCAGAACATGTTAAACAGATAAGCGCAATACATATCAACCATCCACATTGGACAGATTCAGACAAACCTTTCGCTTAAAACAAGAGATTAGAAGATGCTCTGTTTAAATGTATTAATGCCTTTCCAAACATAGCAAATCATGATTACTAAATACTAAGTTGAGCGATCCACTAATGTAACTGCAGTCGGCCAAAGCCGAAGGAGACTTTTGTTCTGAGAAGAAGTGTACCTGTAAGACTGACCAGCTGGAATGCACTATATTTGAGAAGACCTAGGACAATAGGATTGCTCTTTCACTCAAAGTTCTCAGCAGTGGTGGGCTAGCGTAATAGAACGCTGCGCCACCCAAGTATCCCTTTCAGCTATTCAGTTCTGCAAATTTTTTTGTTATCAATTTCTACAAGTGTTGCAATTCTTTTTATATTGCAGCCTCCCCACAACAGGATTATACATGTTGCCTAACTCAACATGTTATAAGTGCCTAACTGCACTTTTATGCTTAGCATGATGTGCATGATCAAATTTAAAAACTACACTCACCCATCAGGTGGGCTCTCAAAGTCCTCCTGCCAGTAGTGCTGTTCTTCTTCATTGTGAAGATCAATGTCCCGTGTGGAGGCAAAGCTATGTCCCAGTCCCTCTCCACCATGAAAATACATAGAGTTTCCATCTGACTGACAGGCGTGCTGGTAAATAAATAGCAAATGGAGCAGCAAATGGAAATTATTAGGGAGTTTACATGTTGGCTTTACAACTAATTTACAAGGTTGTAAGCTTTTATACATTTATTGTGATGTATAAAAAATGGCACATGTGTATTAATAGTAGTATGTAGTTTAACACATTAAAAAGATTTATTATACACAGTGAAAGTCTTCTTTTTCTCTGCTATATTCAGATGGGTACTTATTCTGTCCAAGATAAGGTTTAGCCACACATTTAGCCTTAAAACTTAAAGATGCTTCTGTAAAACCAAAAGTTACCATTAACAGTGGAAGCTACATACAATTTAATTCTGGTTTATTATTTGATTTACATATAATCTATTTCTATATAATCTATGACATAGTAATATCCTCTGATAATGGATGTGTCTTTTTTCTTGTTCTGGATCTAGGCCACTAGGGACAAGTTGTCTAACTTGGTGCTAAACTAATGCCTTCTCTGTGACTACTAGCTTATTTGTTAAAAACTTGGGTGTCACAATAGATTTACACCTCTCCTGTGATGCACACATTAGTAATTTTACTCGAGTTGTTTTCTTCCATCTGCACACTATCTTTAAAATAAGAAAGTTACTCTCTGTTAATGATGATGAAAAACCGATCCACTGTTAGATTTATAAACAAACTCCAGATGGTTCAAAATGCAGCAGTAAGTAGAAGTCAAACTTGATTATGTTAGTCCTGTTCTATCATCTCTGCACTGGCTGCCTATTAAATTCCTGATTAATTACAAAATACTTACTGACCTATAAAGTGCCACATGGTCTAGACTAAAAATATATGTATTTACTTATCCATTATTTATTTAGCTAGGCTTTGAATTTGTATTTCCAATCAAGGGATGTATGGCTCTGATCCTCTGGGTCTGGGGTCTGGTGCTCTCATGTTTTGTTATATTTGCTTCTGGTTGCTCCTGGTTTTGACCCTTAGGACTGGAACTGCCCACCTTGACTATAAACATAGTTACAGTGCTTGGGGGATCTAGGTTATAAAGATGTGTGGTGATCAGGGATGTTGGATTGCTGTTGTTCTGCCTCTTACATACACTCAGGTTTGTTGATATGGGGTAGGTGGGCACTGATGTCTTGTGAAAGCCCTCATGGCTGTGTTACCTCCTAGTTCTCTCTTTTATTTATGCTTTTATAATTAAAATGCTGGAGTCTTACATTGTTCTCTGCAAAACTGACATCTTACTATTATTCTGTTATCTTATAATTAAACTGACATCTTACAATGCATCTTCTGTTTTTTAGCCTGTGGCAATTTTGGCGAGAACCTGTTTAGCTACCCAAGGCTGAAGCTTAAAATGTTTGAGACTGCAGTGCCAGAGATGCCTCTCCTGCTGGATATCCTCTGTGTCTGCACTCAAAATGTATAGAACTCACTATTAGACTTTAAATTTCTACCTGCAATTTCCCTCTGGGATCAATAAAGTATTCTGATACAGACTGCACTGAATAATGAATAATGAATGAAGAACTCAAATTCTTTTTTCATTTCACTAGTTGTAACTTTTGTTTAAAAAAAAAAATATATATATATATATATTTTTTTTTTCTAATTTTTTCGAATTATCTTTCAGGCCATCTTTCAGGTAATTATCAGTATTTTACTTTAACCTACCTTTATGGTGGCACCAGGGAAAAAAATCCAGTTGGCAGTATCAAGAGGATCCATGTTGTCCTCCAGCAGGGTGGGCTTGTGGGCCATGTTGACCAACAGGATGTTGTCTAGTCCCCAGCAAGACTCATAGCCATCAGGCCCCAGTGCTGACTCCTGAAACCACCGCAGGTGCACATCTATTCCCCTGCAGCTTGATGGTACTGGCAATAGGTGTACTACTGTGTTGCTGTTAGTAGGTGCTCTGGAGAAAGAAAAAAGATACATTAAAGTAAATTAAAAGGAAATACAATTTAGATGGTGTTTTGTTTTCAGCATATTTTAAATAATCTAGTATTAGAGCTTTTATGAAATGTGTTTACATTAAAATTCAACATGCTTTTAGAACAACAAAAATGTATACTGACAAAAGATTTCATTAAACAACAGACAATAGACAATTCTTGCATTAAAGCACATGACCAGACCAGAAAAGCAAATTTTTTCCCACTTAAGTGAGACTTAATACCTGATCTTCTCCAAGGTGATCCAATCATATGAGTTGTTCATACTACATGAGACTATTATGCTGGGATCTGAATAACTAAAACGACAGTATCCAGAGCCTACAAAAAATTAAACACAGGCAAAAACAATCATTTACATACATGATTTACTGTACATACGAGACTTAAAACGTATGGCATAGGTAAGCTCTTACAGTATTTACCAGATTTTTTTCCACATAATATACATTTCCTTGCACTGGTTAACACAAGCCACATGGGGTTGACCTGCTTATGCCTAAAAGCACCAAATGCTGTTCATTTGACCGTGGTGAGTACCTACTGTGAACGCCGTGTTGGTTTTGCCTACTTAGAGCATGTTTCTAGACAAGAGTGCTGTTAATGACACATTAAAGAAAAGGTCATGAAAGGAGGGTCTTTGAATTTGATTGAGTGCAAATATTTCGTTTTTGGTCACTGGGATCAGATGACTGGCGGTCTGCATTTCTAGATATAAGTAGGTCCATCAGGCATGGTGCTTTTAGTAGGATGTCACAGTGGTCAAATGACCAGGAACCCTGAAGACTGAGCCTTTACTTCACATTCTGCACAATATTTTTTTTATCTAAACAGTGTCATGTGACACAAATTTATTAAAAATTAAGTGAAAATGAAATTACAGGTAAAAATTAAAACAGAGGTTGTTAAACAAAAACTGCAGATCCATGTTTTTTCAGCAAGACAATGCCAGGTCTAATTCTGTATGTGCTACAACAGCTTAGCTTTATAGACACAGAATGCATGTGCTTGACTGGCGTGGACTCTTGAGCTGCTGAAGTTTTGTATCATTCAGAAAAGTTACACCAAAAAATGCAACAATTAATGTCCTTGTTTCCCAAACCATTAAAAAGTTTATAATTAAAAAATACATTAAGTAGAATTTTGGGTTAATTCTCATGGACCAGGGTAGGTGACATATGTAAGCTACCAGATGAACCTTTCTGATGATATTACGTGGTCCCACATATCATATTCTTCGACTAAATGCACTTTACACTAAAAGTGTATCAGATGCCCAGATGCATAAAAGGATGCCAAAGCTATGTAAAAACATGCATTTACAAAAGCCAAATCTCTCTTCCTCTTTAAGAGAAAATAATAAGAATAATTCTACATTTCTTTTTGATACAGTATCCAAACTTACCAGAAATATCACAGCAACGGAATCTGTTGTTCTAGTTATTACAATTGTACTAGCAATTACTTTTCTAATATTCTTTAATGATAATAAATAAAAAAATACAAATGCATGTGCCACGTTGCTCTGTTAAGCAGCAGTACACCTGGAGCAGCATGAGTGCTTATAGTGGTTTATCCAACAACTGTACCCAACAACTTATTCCAATTTTCCAAATTAAGCTCATTTATTGATTAAATCATCAAAGTCATCATCATGTTTACTTGACCCTATTCCAACCCACTTAAAGATCATCATAGAATCCCTGCTTACTATAATAAACACATCTTTTACCCTTGGTAATGTAGCTAATTGGCTACAGATATTAAACCCCTGATTAGGAAACCCAATTTACAGTATATGTGCTTTATTTTGTGTTTATTTTGTTTCAAAGTTTTTAGAAAAAAACAGTTATCCAACAGTTTCCCAACAGTTATCTGCAAAAAATTATATTAATGAAACATTTTAAACATGATCAGGATTAATATCCTTTGCTAATGTGTCTTAGTGTCTTTTTTCTTGTTTTGGTTAGATGTTAGTGCAGCGTTTGATACTGTAGATTTTACTGGATAGGCTAAAAAATACAGTAGGTATTAAACCTCTTGATTTAAATATACCAGTAATCATAGAGGATCAGCCTGTGCATTCCTATCTGCAAATGGCTCTCCCAGAAAAAAAGGGCTTCATAATGCAATGCTTCCTGTATTTTCCTGCATTTCCCTCTGATGTGTATAAAATCAGCTTTGTGTTATCACTACTTACTGAAAAAGCACAAAATTGGGCTATGGCTACATTTCACCTGTTTGTACTTTGAACAGAAAGAACAGTACAAACTGGTACATACACTATGTGCTGTCTGGGACCGATCACCGACCGATCACGGCCGATCACCGTCCATTGCATAACAATGGAACCGGTGATCAGGTCCATATGCAAATCACAATGACCATTAATTACAATGGCCATGTGTGCCTTTCACACATGATTGGGGTATAGCTCCTATTACGGCGTTGTAAGATGGTGAGAGATGTACTCTCAGGCCCCCTCCCCGGTTCACATAGATGGCCTCTTTGACTCCCCGTTTAAACCAGCGTTCCTCCTTGTCAAGGATCTGCACATGGTCATCATTAAATGAGTGGCCGCTGGCTCTTGCAGGTGAGTGTAAACCGCAGAGTCCTGGCCAGAAGAGGTTGATCTTCTATGTTGGGCCATCCGTTTAGCCAGTGGCTGTTTAGTTTCCCCGTGTACAGTTCCCGGCAATCCTCCCAGCACCTAACAGCATACACTACGTTACTCTGTTTGTGTCGAGGAACCTGGTCCTTAGGGTGAACTAATTTATGGCGTAGCGTGTTTTGGGGTTTGAAAGCAACTGAAACACGGTGTTTGGAGAATATCCGTCTCAATTGTTCTGCTACTCCCGCCACATACGGAATCACCACTGGTTTGCGCTTAGACCACGGTTGTCCTTCTCCTCCTCTCGCTTTTATGAATGCCCAGTTGGGATAACCACATTCCCCCAGCGCCTTCTTGACATGAGATTTCGCTCTATCCTTGGCCGTAGTGTCTGTGGGGATGCTGTTCACCCAGTGGTGCAGCGTCCTGATGACTCCTAGTTTGTGCTCCAATGGATGATGGGAGTCAAACCTTAAGTACTGGTCCATGTGTGGGTTTGCGGTACACATTTACTTTCAAACGTCCCCCATCTTGAATAGCAATTTCACAGTCTAAGAAGGCTAAACTGTTGTTGCTTGCATCCTCCCTTGTGAACCTGATGTGTCTGTCCACCGAGTTGATGTGGTCAGTGAAATGTGGTACTTCCTCGGATTTTATTTTAACCCAGGTGTCGTCCACATATCTGAACCAATGACTCGGTGGTGTCCCTGAGTAGGACCTTAGTGCCTTCTTTTCCACTTCCTCCATGTACAGGTTTGCAACAATAGGTGAGACTGGGGACCCCATAGCACACCCATGTTTCTGTTTGTAGAACTGTCCTCTGTACGAGAAATAGGTGGACTGAAGACACAGTTCTAGGAGTGTGCACACCTGGTCCGTGGTAAGGGTCCACTGCCTCAGCAACCCGGAATGAGCATGCATCATGAGACAGAAATCCAATTTTTTTTGGTTAGAGAGACACAACCCCACTATTTCCTGGGACTCAGGAAAAATTGTCATGCCACTCATGCTGAAAGTCCAATATCGTTAAAAGATTTAGAAATACCAGCTGAATACACTGACTTAATACACTGAAGTTTACAATGCACAACTTTCATTTACATTTTTGGCATTTAGCAGAGTTTTGTCCAAAGCAACTTACATTATACAGTCTAAGCAATTAAGTGTTAAGGGACGTGCTCAAGGGCCCAACAGTAGCAACCTGGCAGTGGTGGGATTTGAACCAGCAACCTTCTGCTTACCAGTACCTTAACTGCTATGCTACAACTGCCACTTTCAAAGTCATCAGATTGCGGTACTGTTCACACTACACAACTTGAAGTCTTGTAAGCAGGAGTCTTTACGTCATTGTGGTTTGTACACTACACGACTGATCAGGGATAGGGACTACATTTACCATGGGGAATCGCAGACATGTCTGTCTGGTCTCCTAAACTATGATCAGTTATGAAAACACATGCAAGAAGTAACAAGGGGGATGACATGAGACAGGGTTTTTTTTTCTTCCAAGAAATGATACAAGTTGTTTGTGTGCTGATATGCAGCGAAAAACCAAGGGGAGAAAATAATACGGGTAAAGGAATAAATTGGGATATGCGACCAGCAGGGCTTGTCTGTTCTGCAGAGAGAATTGGAGGTAAATTGATGATAAAGTTACATATATAAAAAAAAGCTTGTGTATATACCAACATATTTTGATAGAAACTATATTTTGCTGTAGCCATGCTTGTTGACATTTATACAGCTCCTCCCCTGGGTTTCCCATCACTCACAACCAGTCATAACCTGGTTGCAACACTTTTCACACAGTTTTTACAGGATTTGGAGTCTCACCAGTTTCTCATTGATTGATGTCTGAAGTCCTACTCTATGTCTCTTTGCTGCCTTGACAAATACCTATTTAGGAAAGTCACATGTTAAGAGTTTGCTTAAGACTGCACAATTAATCCTTGAGGCAAAGACAATAGACTTGTGTCCCACCAGCTTAGTATTGCAAGTATTGCTGCAAGACTTGCAGATGGCATTGGACTCCTTAAAGTTTTTCTATTGGCCACATGTGGGGGTTGAGGTTTCTGTTATCTACCTGCTGCATAGAGTTTACTCATACCTGGAGATGACCTACTAGTAATCATAAGGTTGCCGATTCAAGCCCCATTGCTGCCAAGTTGCCCCTAAGGAAGGCCCTCTATCCTCAATTGCTCAAACTGTATTCATTCATAACTGTAAGTAGCAGTCATAATTGTAAGTAGATTTGGTTAAAAGTGTCTGCTAAAAGCATCTGCATCTTGTAAATATGCTCGGTGATCATTTTCCTTTCTGACATTTTCAGCAGTTTCTGCTGCACTATTTCTCAAAAAGCCTAAATGTGTCTTTCTTTCTAAATGTGTTGCAGCTTGGTAATGGTGCCATTGACTTAACAATATTCATATTGAAAATATTAATTCTTGTACTTTTCTTCAAAAAAGACAAGGACAAGACAAGCTGTAAGTAAAACTGAGCTTCTAGGCTAAATTAATTTAAGGACATATAGGTTATGTTTATAGATTATTTGTCATTCATTATTTCAAAATTAAAATGGACATGATTAAATGTAAATTCATATTTTATTTTAGTATACATCTAAGTTTCCTTCTTCACAAACCACTTTTGCATGTGATAAACATTTTTCTTTTCAAATGATTTACATTTACAAAGATGGACAACTCTGGTCAAATGTCATGTTTTGTTAATGTCCCAAATGTCCCAAATTGCCAAGATGGCGCCACAGATGGCGACACTGGTTAGGAGCTTCGTAGGTCCAAGGAGGTAGCATATAGAAGTGGGGATCGGGCACTGTACAACCAGGCAAGGAACACTCTAACCAAAGAGATCAAGGCTGCAAAGAACAACTAATCCAACAAGTTAAGCAGCATGATGTCCACAAATGAGCCATCAACCGCCTGGAAGTGTCTGCAGAACATCACCAGCTACAAAAGGCCACCTACACAGACAATGGGATATCATCAGCTGGCCGACGACCTTAACAGATTCTACTGCAGGTTTGAAAAGCCCAGCAACGAGCTCCCATCCACCACCACTTCACACCCATCTGACTATCAGCCACTCATCCAGCCTGCCCTGATCTGCAAGGAAAACGTGCTTAGACTTTTTAAAAAACAAAAAGTCAAGAAGGCTACAGGTCCTGATGGAATCTCTCCCTCCTGCCTGAGGACCTGTGCAGACCAGCTTGCACCTGTCTTCACAAAGATCTTCAATAGATCACTGGAGCTGTGTGTTGTTCCGTCCTGCTTAAAACGCTCTACAATTATACACATTAAGGAAATCACGGACCCCCTGCAGTTTGCCTATCGGGCCAACCGGTCAGTGGACGACGCAGTGAACATGGGTCTCCACTTCATCCTCCAACACCTTGATCATCCAGGAACTTATGCAAGAATTCTGTTCCTGGACTTCAGCTCAGCCTTCAACACAATTATTCCAGGACAATTACACAGCAAACTGACTGAACTCAACATACCAGCCTCCACCTGCCAGTGGATAACTGACTTCCTTACTGGCAGAAAACAGCAGGTGAGGCTGGGAAAGTTTACTTCAGGGACCCGAACCATCAGCACGGGTGCCCCACAGGGTTGTGTACTCTCCCACTGCTCTTCTCGCTGTACACAAATGACTGTACCTCTACGGACTCCTCTGTTAAAATCCTGAAGTTTGCAGATGACACTACAGTCATTGGTCTCATCAGTGACAGTGATGAGTCTGCTTATAGACGGGTGGTTGATCAGGTTGTCCACTGGAGCAGTCAGAACAATCTGGAGCTGAACACAGCAAAAACAGTGGAGATGACAGTGGACTTCAGGAGGAGCCCCCCAACCCTGCCAGCACTCACCATCTTAGACAGAACTGTGATGGCTGTGGAGTCCTACAAGTTTCTGGGTACAACGATCTCCAAGGATCTGAAGTGGGACAGCAACATCAACTCCATCATCAAGAGGGCTCAACAGAGGATGTACTTCCTGTACCAAATGAAGAAATTCAACCTATTCACAATCATTACCACATCCATCACAGTGTGGGGCAGCGCTGTCACAAAACATGACACCAAGAGACTGCAGCACATCATCAAGTCTGCAGAGAGGACCATTGGTGTAAAGCTGCCCACACTGCTGGATCTGCATGCCTCCAGAACCAGGAAGCGTGCAGAGAAAATCATCACTGACCCGTCTCACCCTGGCCACCACCTGTTTTGTAGCCTTCCATCAGGCCGACACTTCAGCCACATGAAGACCCGAACGACCAGGCTACAAAGAAGCTTTTTTTTCAAACTCCATTATGCTCATGAACAATTGAACACTACTGTACTGTTAATGCTCGGGACACTTGCACATCAAAAACTACCTATTTAATTTATGTAATGGCATACACAGGATTTTTCACATTCACTTCCATTTCTTATTTATATATTTTTCTATTTTTTGTAGTTTTTATATTGCACAAAACTGCACCTTCTTAAACCCACAATGTGAATTGCACATGTAGATGTTTACAATGTTTTCTATGTTTACAGGTATGAATGTGTGTGTTAGAGAGAGTAAGCTGTGTGAATAAGATTGTCTGTATTGTATTTTTCGTGCACTGCAAGCATCTGTGTAACCAAAAGTATGTGTGAGCATACTTGGCCAATAAAGCCTGATTCTGATTCAAATAAAAATAATATAACCATTTATATATTATAATGCACAATTACTGTACATTTGTTTAATAAACATGGTTGTTACATTTTGCTTATAAGGATTCCCAGAGATGGAATTAATTGTAACAATTAGTTTGTCTTATTTTCAATGTGAGATTACGCTGATTAATTACAAAAGTTTTACACAAACTTCTTTTTATTCATCCTTAAAGCTCCCAATAATTTTGCAGCTAAGCATACATGCATTTTGTTTTATATACAATTCAAATCATATCAATTATTTAAGATAAAATAAGATTTGGATCTGCTGTGACAGATGTATATATGTATATGATAATTGCACAAACCTTACACATCATATAGACTATGGAGCAACTGCTACTTCGCCTACTCAGACCACAAGTTCAGCATGCATTAGATCCACTACAGTTTGCTGGAAAAGGTGGGTGTTGAGGATGCCATGATATACCTCCTCCACAGGGCCCACTCTCATCTGGACAAGGGAGACTACACTGTAAGAACTACATACAGCCCCTCTCACCCAGAGATAAGCTGACAAGAATGGCAGACCTCACTGGCAGACCACAGTATGTTATACTGAGGGACTGTACATAAGAGACTGTGGTCAGCATCACAGGCGACTGTACTTTTCCCTTTCCCATTACACATCAAACTTTACCTACAACTCTGAGACCTACCACATGCAGAAATTCTTGGATGGCACTGTTATTGTGGGGTGGACAGGAACCTGGTGAAAGACTTTGTTGTATGGTGCCGGGTGAACCATACAACAGCTAAACACATCCAAGACAAAGGAGATGGTGGTGGACTTTCGTAGGTCAGGACGGCCCACACAGCCAGTATTGAAAAGGAGTGACATGGAGGTGGTTTGAACCTTGGGGTGCAACTGGATGACAAACTGGACTGGTCAGTGAATACAGACATTCTATAAAGGGGCAGAGCTTGCTAAGAAAGTTGAAGAAGGTTGAAGTCTTATATACAAAAACTCATGTCTATGTTCTATCATTCTTTGGTTGCCAGTGTTCTCCTATATGCTGTACTGTGGAGGCAGCGCTATGAAGAGAGATGAATCATGGCTAAACAAACTGAACAGGCATGCTGGGGCAGTGGCATAGAGCATAGAATCACTGGTAGCAGTGGCAGGAAGAGGGACCCTAAATAACCTGCACACCATCATGGACAGTGACAATCATCCACTGCGCAAAGTTATCATGAAAGAGAGGAGTATGTTCAGTGACAGGCTGCTGTCACAGAGCTGCTTCACAGACAAATATATATATACAGTATATATATATATACTGCATATATATACTGTGTATCACAAAAGTGAGTACACCCCTCACATTTCTGCAAATATTTCATTATATCTTTTCATGGGACAACACTATAGACATGAAACTTGGATATAACTTAGAGTAGTCAGTGTACAACTTGTATAGCAGTGTAGATTTACTGTCTTCTGAAAATAACTCAACACACAGCCATTAATGTCTAAATAGCTGGCAACATAAGTGAGTACACCCCACAGTGAACATGTCCAAATTGTGCCCAAATGTGTCGTTGTCCCTCCCTGGTGTCATGTGTCAAGGTCCCAGGTGTAAATGGGGAGCAGGGCTGTAAAATTTGGTGTTTTGGGTACAATTCTCTCATACTGGACACTGGATATTCAACATGGCACCTCATGGCAAAGAACTCTCTGAGGATGTGAGAAATAGAATTGTTGCTCTCCACAAAGATGGCCTGGGCTATAAGAAGATTGCTAACACCCTGAAACTGAGCTACAGCATGGTGGCCAAGGTCATACAGCGGTTTTCCAGGACAGGTTCCACTCGGAACAGGCTTCGCCAGGGTCGACCAAAGAAGTTGAGTCCACGTGTTCGGCGTCATATCCAGAGGTTGGCTTTAAAAAATAGACACATGAGTGCTGCCAGCATTGCTGCAGAGGTTGAAGACGTGGGAGGTCAGCCTGTCAGTGCTCAGACCATACGCCGCACACTGCATCAACTCGGTCTGCATGGTCGTCATCCCAGAAGGAAGCTGACGCACAAGAAAGCCCGCAAACAGTTTGCTGATGACAAGCAGTCCAAGAACATGGATTACTGGAATGCCCTGTGGTCTGACGAGACCAAGATAAACTTGTTTGGCTCAGATGGTGTCCAGCATGTGTGGCGGCGCCCTGGTGAGAAGTACCAAGACAACTGTATCTTGCCTACAGTCAAGCATGGTGGTGGTAGCATCATGGTCTTGGGCTGCATGAGTGTTGCTGGCACTGGGGAGCTGCAGTTCATTGAGGGAAACATGAATTGCAACATGTACTATGACATTCTAAAACAGAGAATGATCCCCTCAAGGTGTCTAACATCCACCAGCTCCGTGATGTCATCATGGAGGAGTGAAAGAGGATTCCAGTAGCAACCTGTGCAGCTCTGGTGATTTCCATGCCCAGGAGGGTTAAGGCAGTGCTGGATAATAATGGTGGTCACACAAAATATTGACACTTTGGGCACAATTTGGACATGTTCACTGTGGGGTGTACTCACTTATGTTGCCAGCCATTTAGACATTAATGGCTGTGTGTTGAGTTATTTTCAGAAGACAGTAAATCTACACTGCTATACAAGTTGTACACGGACTACTCTAAGTTATATCCAAGTTTTAGTTCTATAGTGTTGTCCCATGAAAAGATATAATAAAATATTTGCAGAAATGTGAGGGGTGTACTCACTTATGTGATACTCTGTATATATATATATATATATATATATATATATATACCGTATATATACATACTGTACATACATACTGGTGCTGGTCATAAAATTAGAATATCATGAAAAAGTTGATTTATTTCAGTAATTCAATTCAAAAAGTGAAACTTGTATATTATATTTATTCATTACACACAGACTGATATATTTCAAATGTTTATTTCTTTTAATGTTGATGATTATAACTGACAACTAATGAAAACCCCAAATTCAGTATATTCAGTATTGTGACAAGGTACAATATTGAAGACACCTGGTGCCACACTCTAATCAGCTAATTAACTCAAAACACCTGCAAAGGCCTTTAAATGGTCTCTCAGTCTAGTTCTGTAGGCTACACAATCATGGGGAAGACTGCTGACTTGACAGTTGTCCAAAAGACGACCATTGACACCTTGCACAAGGAGGGCAAGACACAAAAGGTCATTGCTAAAGAGGCTGGCTGTTCACAGAGCTCTGTGTCCAAGCACATTAATAGAGAGGCAAAGGGAAGGAAAAGATGTGGTAGAAAAAAGAGTACAAGCAATAGGGATAACCGCACCCTGGAGAGGATTGTGAAACAAAACCCATTCAAAAATGTGGGGGAGATTCACAAAGAGTGGACTGCAGCTGGAGTCAGTGCTTCAAGAACTACCACGCACAGACGTATGCAAGACATGGGTTTCAGCTGTCGCATTCCTTGTGTCAAGCCACTCTTGAACAAGAGACAGCGTCAGAAGCGTCTCGCCTGGGCTAAAGACAAAAAGGACTGCTGAGTGGTCCAAAGTTATGTTCTCTGATGAAAGTAAATTTTGCATTACCTTTGGAAACCAAGGTCAAAGAGTCTGGAAAAAGAGAGGAGAGGCACAGAATCCACGTTGCTTGAGGTCCAGTGTAAAGTGTCCACAGTCAGTGATGGTTTGGAGTGCCATGTCATCTGCTGGTGTTGGTCCACTGTGTTTTCTGAGGTCCAAGGTCAACACAGCCGTCTACCAGGAAGTTTTAGAGCACTTCATGCTTCCTGCTGCTGACCAACTTTATGGAGATGCAGATTTCATTTTCCAACAGGACTTGGCACCTGCACACAGTGCCAAAGCTACCAGTACCTGGTTTAAGGACCATGGTATCCCTGTTCTTAATTGGCCAGCAAACTCGCCTGAATTTAACCCCATAGAAAATCTATGGGGTATTGTGAAGAGGAAGATGCGATACGCCAGACCCAACAATTCAGAAGAGCTGAAGGCCACTATCAGAGCAACCTGGGCTCTCATAACACCTGAGCAGTGCCACAGACTGATGGACTCCATGCCACGCCGCATTGCTGCAGTAATCCAGGCAAAAGGAGCCCCAACTAAGTATTGAGTGCTGTACATGCTCATACTTTTCATGTTCATACTTTTCAGTTGGCCAACATTTCTAAAAATCCTTTTTTTGTATTGTTCTTAAGTAATATTCTAATTTTCTGAGATACTGAATTTGGGGTTTTCATTAGTTGTCGGTTATAATCATCAACATTAAAAGAAATAAACATTTGAAATATATCAGTCTGTGTGTAATGAATGAATATAATATACGAGTTTCACTTTTTGAATTGAATTACTGAAATAAATCAACTTTTTCATGATATTCTAATTTTATGACCAGCACCAGTATATACACATATATATAAGTGTGTGAGTGTGAGTGTGAGTGTGAGTGTGAGTGTGAGTGTATGCACCTTAAAAACTCATTCTTGTGTTTCCGTGTGTGTGTGGCTTAAGTGTTTTTATGTCTTTATTGCAGTGTTGGTTGCTACGGTTACCCAGCATATGTAAATTACAGGTACTTCTAAGTCTTTGTTGTTGTGTATGTCCTGTCTTTTTATA
The DNA here is from genome assembly GCF_030014385.1 of Trichomycterus rosablanca. Taxonomy (NCBI): domain Eukaryota; kingdom Metazoa; phylum Chordata; class Actinopteri; order Siluriformes; family Trichomycteridae; genus Trichomycterus; species Trichomycterus rosablanca. The sequence goes on along the minus strand of NC_085998.1, from coordinate 24,963,699 downwards.
CTAAGTACTGTTGACTCTTTATTGTGTGTACTTCATTGTTGTATCATGCTATCTATCTCTATCTATCTAATTTCTATTTAATATAACAAAGCATTTGGTTATACTTACCAAGAGCAAACTGTAATACAGAGGCAGTGCTTGTGTTCAGAGCCACTGAAATCTAAATTAATAACAGATATAACATATTGGTTAAAATTCCTCTTTTTGTTAAAATCTTAACCAACTTATTAATGAACATTTCTGTATGTCACTGTATCCCAGCCTTATGACTAAGGATTTGGGAAATTTTTAACAAAATCAGAACACTTTATTTGTCAATATAGTATGTGATCAGAGATGCAAAGGTGTTTATGAATTATTTCTGGTGTGATTGGTGTCATGGGATAGCTAACATGAGTACTACAAATTACAATTAAAATATTACAAGGTTTATTATAAAAATATATGACTTTACTATTAACAAAAAGACTTATTGTCTAGACACATAAAATAGTAATTATAAAAATCATAGATTAAAAAATATTAGTATGAATGACTAAAAACCTAAGCAAATAAAACATTCAGAAAGTATGGCAGACTTGGTCGGGCAGCCTACTTTTTAATATGACAGTGGTTCAAAGCATACAACCAAAACTGAAATCTTAATAAATATCTGATGCGAGACCTGAAGATGACAATTCACAGATGCTTGCCATCTAATCTGATGGAGCTTTGCAGGATCTTGCCATGAAAAATGGGATAAACTGTCTGTGTGTACAAAGCTTACTGCATCAGCTGCATTAATTATATTAATTTGAAATCAAATAAACAACACAATAAAATGTGCAAAAAGTCATGGGGTCTGAATACTTTCAAATCCACTGTAATTCTACGAGCATGTTGAATTTAATATTCTCACTATTTTGGGATGACAAGACAATAAGCCTTACTGTTTTATCATGTACACTGCATTCTGTTATACTGTTATAAAGCAAATTATAAATTACCAGCTCTCTCTGTCCAAGACGTTCACAAAAAGTGACTGCTTTACCATGCAACAACACACCACACTGTTCCCCCACCCGACAGTTACTACAGTCAGACCTGCAGTAAGAAAGAAAACATAGTTCAAGTCATATGATAAGTTAACATAATATGGACAAAATAAGTATACAGGTTGTCTTACGAACACCCACCAGATATTGGGATCCAACTCTCCTTCCTCATTAGAGTCAAAATCATCACGAAGAACTGCATGAATTCCATGAATTTCAGCTGTACAGCATAGCATTAAACATTAATTAATTAATTAAACATTAGATTTAGTTAATAGCAAAATACAGTGAAAGAAATAATGAGGATAAGTGCATGTTTGCTTACCCAAAGTAGGCCACACTGGAGATTCAGTAGGGGCTAAAACAAAGATAACAAAACAGTATCATATGCTATGCTATCAAGGAAAAACACATGACCTAATTGTAGCTAAAGTCAAGAAAATAAAAGATCATCAAACAAGCCAATTTAGTTTTACATTTCTTCACAAGCTTAATGTCTTGACTCAATGATTGTTTTATTTTGAATCTAGTGCCTGGATTAATAGTAAGTGACTATTATCATTTAAATGAAATTTTTTCTTTAGAATAATTATAATCTCAGTTATTTTGATGGCAGTGACACGTTTCATAGTATATAAAGCTCCCTTAAAAACAATCATATCAGTTGACAAGGCCTCTGTTATGAAGTTTTTACCTTATTTACATGAAATACACCAAAGAAAAGCACCAATGTTATTCTGTTTACATTTTGCGAAATATGCTATGACAAAGCAAGTAATGCTACACAATTTAATATTTAATTCAGCCACAGTATTGTTCCACCTTGGTTAAATATCTTTCACTCCATTTCTTTTTCATTCGTGCAAGTGATAATTTTTGCATCTTACACTTTATCTTGTAGCTGAAAGGGGCAATTGAAATCACTGCTGTATACTGTTAAATATGAAATAATGCTACCTGTTTGTTATGCAAGCCTGCCTTTTGCCAGCATGCTTCCTAGTTCTGTTTTTCACCCTTTTAGCATAGTTGGTACGCAAGTTTCAACTCTCTTTTTTTAGTTGTGTGACAGTCTTTTGTCTGGCTGGGGAGCCTTGCTTTTAGTTGACTGGTGGTAGTAGGAATTTTAAAGCTAGTAAGTGTTGCCTCAGAGTAAACTTTGCCTCATTAAATACCTTAGCCAAAGACAAATATTACGGCAAATATTAACAGACTGGATAAACGGCATAAATGCGTGAACAGGCTAACCAGCAGTTGGGTAAATTCTTGCAACTGTCAATTCTTTACTGTCATGAGAATCAGTCTGATTGGGCAAAAGTTCTCCCCTAGGCTGAGATGGCTCAAGACTCATTGTTTAGCTTTTCCAATTCTTCTTTTCAGTGTTTTCTTGGTTGCCAACCCCATCTTATGCCCTGGTCAACCCCTCTCATTCCCTGGTCTGTTTCACCCTGTGATGTTCACCTGTGTATATTTAAAAGCACACCACTCTAGGTAAGAACCAATGGCCAATTATAAGCAGTGAGAGACCATCTATAGAGGAGCATTAAAGTCCTGGAGTCCAAAATGGATTATAAAATTAACACGGTGACAAGGCTATAAAAAGAAGTACATCTGGAGATGCAAGAGTTGGAAAAGTCTATGGTGAACTTTAGGGATGTCACAATTTCAGGACCAAAACAGACTATGCTAGCCTCTGATCACTTCAAAAAAGAAGCAAAGAAGTGAAAAATTCAAGGGAAGGGCACATACAATTCAAGACTCCTATAAAAAAGGCATGAGACAAACCCTGTTAGTTTTATTAAGAAATGTAAGTTTTTAGCCGTAAGTCCTTTGAGTGATGCTGAAATTCTTGCTGCCCATCAATTCTTTATGGAACTGCAAAAGGCTGGTGGAGTGAAAATCATTAAGAAATTGTACCAGATTTAAAGCTGTTTGCATAAGAGTCTTCTTAACCGGCGACTATGAAGCAGAGGTGCAAGAAAGACTGTGAGATAGGAGACAAGGAGTTCAAGAAAGTATTTGAAATTTTGCTTTTCAGTACAGAGCATTATGCTTTTGCTGGAAAAAGAGACATTGTGAGTTACTGCAAGCAGTTTGAAGAAATTGCAAGGGGCACAGACAGCACTTTTGAAAAGCTGGTAAAGATGGGATCGTTGTCATGTCATGTCAACAAACAAAGTCATTTATGCTCCCCTCGATGATGAGAGAACAGGATGTGGCAGCTATAGTAAACACTGGAAGCTCTTTTGTTTATCCAAAAAGCCTGGTGGGAAAACGTAAATGTAAAGTCCAGTAAAGGAAAGACCTTCCCACTGGCCAGTAGTCTCCATCAAAAGGCAAAAAAAGTGGAGTTGAGATGAGATGCCGACTACATGGTCAAGTCTGCTCTCACTTGTATAAGAGGAAATCAGGATCTTGACTCTTTTGTCAATTTTGGTCTGTAAGAATTGTTCTAGACTTTCAAAACGACTCCTTTACTTTGTCAATACTGGCAAACAATTTGCATTCTTCCAAGACAACAAGCATCTGGCTCACAACAACCTGTATATGGATCTGGGAACTATACAAGTAAGGACCCAGAAACTCAACACTGTATCAAAGATCTAGTAAAAAAGGCAGGCATTAGCCATCAAGTCAAGACAAACAAGTTACACAACCTCTTGTCAAAGTTGGTCCTCTGTCTTCTGTCTGTACCAGTGTTACCACCACCAATAAAATGCCAATCCGACAATGTCCTTAGAGAGTCACCATAAAGAAACCACTGCTGATTGAAAGAGAGGTCAAGACCATTCAAGAAAAAAGGGGGTTATCCTACCATCTAAAGTCTAGAGAGCATGCAGAAAACAGTGTGCATATGAGCTTGATTGTAGTGCCACTGCTTAGCTGTTGCTGGGTACATGTATGGTGTAAATTAAAAATTCTCCTGAGCACACACATTGTCCCCAAGCAATATTTAATTATGCTCTTCTGTTTCAAAGTAAGCATATAGAGAGGAGTTAAGGAAAATACTGAAAACTGTTACTGTGTGGGATGATCACATGCATACGCCAGTGCAGACATCAAGCAGTCACTGTCAACTCATTCCCCTGCAAAAACAATAGCTGAATATCAGGTGTAGCCTTCATTGTGTGCAGCGATTGTTCTCGTATCACACAGTCAAGTACTTTTGATAGGAGTGGGTCTGCTCTGGTTGCTTATTTGATCTGGTGAGCTGTGACAGGTGCATTCTCCACCATCTGGAAATAGAAAATATTCTGGTCATTTTGTTTTGGAAAGTCAGGCAGTGGAAGTCTTGACAAGCCATCTGCGTTGCCATGAGCTGATGATTGTCTATATTCAATGTTGTATTCAATGTTCACCAAGAATAAGTGCCCATCGCTCCAGTCTGCTTGCTGCGAGCCCGAAAATCAATGTGAGAGGACGATGGTCTGTCAATAATGTGAATTTGCGCCTGAAAAGATACGTATGAAATTTCTTCACACCAAAAACGATTCCTAGCACCTTTTTTCGATCTGGGGATATTTTGACTCTGCTTTATTTAGAGTTCTAGATGCAAAGGCAATCGGCTTCTCTTCTTCAGTTCATGATATATGAGAAAATACAGCCCCAACACCATACAGGGATGTGTCACACGCCAAATGGAGGGGCAAAGAGGGGTCAAAATGAGTCAACACAGTTTTATTTTTAAGAGCTGCCTCTGCTTTCTTAAAAGCCATGTCACACCCTTTGGACCATTTCCATGTTTTTCTCTTACAGAGTAGTTCATCCTTTCTAGCAAGGTTATAGCAAGGTATCCAACTGTGGTCTGAACAGTCCATAATAGTTCAGAAGGCAGAGGAATGACCTGAGTTGGCTGACATACTCTCTGGAACAGGGACTTCCTCAATTCCCCTTACCTTTGATGGGGCAGTATGTAGGCCATCAACATTAATGACATGGCCTAAGTATTCCACAGAGGACTTAAAAAAGTCACACTTTTCTTACGTACACATAGACAATACTCTTCCAGTTTTCCCAGTCCTCTGTCTAGGTTAGCCAGGTGCTCATCGTCATTTTTACCAGTGACAAGAATGTCATCAAGGTAACACCGCACCCCTGAAAGACCACTTAGAATCTGGTCCATGGCTTGTTGGAATAACAATCCATGTGATTCTAAAGGGTAAACGACAGTATCCAAACAAACCTCTATAAGCGTTAATGGTGAGTTACTTCTGTGAGCTCTCTTCCACACGCATTTGTAAGTAAGCTTGGCTGAGATCTTGATAAATATCTTGACACCAGCCAACTCTGCAAAAAAAATCTTCAATAACAGGGAGAGGGTACTGTTCAGTTACTAGTACTGGATTAATGGTAACTTTGAAAATGACCACACAAGCAGACAGAGCCATCTTGCTTAAGGGGTGGCCCATTCACTATAGGTTACAAGTGCCAAAACACCAAGTTCTAGCAGGCATTCAATATCAGCATCTACCTTTGGTTTAAGAGCATAGGGAACACTCCTTGCTTTCAGAAACTTAAGCTGATGCTTTGATCCCTTTGATCACAGTTCATCTCTAAATACACACTGTTGCCTTTTAGTAATGCTGACAAGCCAAATTCTTCAGCTGATACTGACTGACTGTCGCATTTGTGTACATAAATGAACAGAGTGGCTTTCTGTCCATTTAGCTCAACCTGAACTTCTGCTTTACCAAGCACTAAGACAGCCTTACCCCCAGATATTGTGTCTGAGAATTACATGGTGTAGCTTTTCCTTGTAAAGTTTCTCTGTTATTAATAAAACAGCTGATCCTGTTAATATCTTAATATCTTGATGGGTAGCTCATTTTTGATGTCATTTTCACTGCTGGTTACTTGTCTCTCCCCTACAGAATGCAGGTTTTTCTTTTAATTATGCCAATTTGCAATTTTTCCTTTTCTATTTAGTTTGGGTTGAATTCTTCTGTTTAGAAGCCTTGCAAGTCCATTCTTTTGCCCAACAACTGGTGGCCCATTTTTTTTATACCGATAGCACTGCTTTATCCTGTCTGACCGCCACATTGTGTATTCTAGCTGCAGCACCCATTTGCTGTGCCTCTTTTGCCACTAGCTTTCTGTATTGCCTCACTCCTCAATCCACACATCAGCCTGTCATGGAGGGAGTCATCCAAGTTATCTTTGAAATCACAATATTCAGTGAGCTTCTTTAATACTGCAAGATTTTGTGCTATGAATTCTCCATCTGATTTGTTTCGTTTGTGAAACCTAAACTGCTCTGCAATTTGCTATGGTTTGGGTGAGCAGTGTGAGTCTAGAGCTTTCACAACGTCTGCATATAACATGTTACCAGGTTCATCCTCAGCACATACGGAAGACCATAGCTGCGTCTGAAATCGCATACTTACAGAGTACGTACTAGATTTGAGGAAGTACGCACCACTCGGATGGTAAAGAAGTACGCGCTTTTCAGTACAGAAGCCATCTTACCAACGTCAAGTGATGACGTGAGGACGTGATGACGTAGTATCACCACAGTTATAGACCGTGTGCTCATTACAAGCCCCACTCGCCAAACTTTTGGATATTTACCGTCTTTTTGCGCTAATCATAACGTTATTTAGGGTTGTACGCAATAATAACATTTTTATTTTGTTTATCTTACTTACACTTGTAAACAGAGGACACTCCATTTTCCGCCATCTTTCTTGTTTCTTCTTCCGCATCGAACGCCTACGCAGCTTCAGTTGAATTATCGGATACATTAGTGAACCGAAAGTGTGCATCGTCAAACATGGCTGCCCAAAAAGTAGGTCATCCGGGTACTTCTCGTGTACCTTTTTATGTATACTATGTATTCGGACATACTACCTCTCTCCAGAGCATCTACCATCACAGAGTCCACAGGAGAGCTGCGTCCATCATCAAAGACCCCACCCACCCCCAACATGGACTATTCACACTTCTACCCTCAGGCCGGAGATACAGAAGTGTGAAATGCAGGACAACAAGACTAAAGATCTCTTTCTTTCCCACAGCTATCAGACTCTTAAACAGCTGAGCTGATTATTCATAGACACTATCACACTTGCACACAATACTTGCACTATACCACATATGACTGTTTACAGGTCTACATACAGCTGCACATGTATGTTTACACTACTGTCTTTACATTTTGCACATGTAACTATATTGTCTGATTGCAATATATCTGCTCTTTTCTTGCACAATGTACATAACTTATACTCAGCGTGTTTTTTTTTTTTACTATATCTAACTTTTATTTCTTAATTTTATTTTATTTTATTATTATCTTTGTACTTTGTTACATCATGTGTGGACAGCAAAATAAGAATTTCATTGTACAGGGAAACACGTTTCCTACTGTACATATGACAATAAAGCTTTGAAAATGAAAATGTTGAAAATGAAATACTAACCGCTCTCGCGTACTGCTTTCGCGTACTATTGAGTATGGAAGTATACGATTTCAGATGCAGCTCATGTTTCCTTCCCAATATTTTTCTGCCATTTTAACCAAACAATAGAAGGCATTAATTAATTATTTTTGCCCACATCTGTATAATGTATAATTTTGTGTTTGGCAAAGTTTAAGTTTTCTCATTAGTTTTTTCATCATTCCAATTTCTCCACATTCTCATCGTAGTTTACTGGCATTAATAAAAAAATAAAGTACATTCTGAAGCTTGGACAAACTGCTTTTTGTTGTTGGGCCATTTGGTAACATGCAAGAAATACAAAATCTCTTATTTGAATTCCTTAAAATTACAAAGAAATGTATTTTATTGCTTTGGCTGATCAACTAGAATGTGTTTTGTAAATAAAACAAATGTAGTATTTGATGCCTGCAAAACAGTATCTATTTGCTGTACAATAATGTGATTTTTATAAACTGTAGATAATGCTGAAAACCTGTCACCATGGTATGCACTCAATAACTCATTAAACACCCATCAAATTACTATACAATTTAGAAACCACATATCTGTAGAAGTTGGGACATTGATTTTGTTAACTTTCTTGAACCTTTATTTAACTGACAAAAGTACAAAGAACTGAATTGTATTTTGTAAATATAAACAAATTTGAAAAAATATGATATGAAGATATATAAATAGATAGATATATAAAATATTAAGAAAGTTTGGGCAATGGCATACCACCTTTACTATTTCCTATCCAATTCTTTAGTGTTTGGGATCTGCAGGTATTAATTGTGGTGAGGAGTACCAAGACAACTGTCTCTTGCCTACAGTCAAGCATGGTGGTGGTAGCATCATGGTCTTGGGCTGCATGAGTGTTGCCAGCACTGGGGAGCTGCAGTTCGTTGTGGGAAACATGAATTCCAACATGTACTGTGACATTCTGAAACAGAGCATGATCCCCTCCCTTCAAAAACTGGGCCACATGGCAGTTTTCCAACACAATAACGACCCCAAACACACCTCCAAGATGACAACTGCCTTGCTGAGGAAGCTGAAGGTAAAGGTGATGGACTAAACCCAATTGAGCACCTGTGGGGCATTCTCAAGTGGAAGGTGGAGGAGTTCAAGGTGTCTAACATCCACCAGCTCCGTGATGTTATCATGGAGGAGTGGAAGAGGATTCCAGTAGCAACCTGTGCAGCTCTGGTGAATTCCATGCCCAAGAGGGTTAAGGCAGTTCTAGATAATAATGGTGGTCACACAAAATATTGACACTTTGGGCACAATCTGGACATGTTCACTGTGGGGGTAGTCACTTATGTTGCCAGCTATTTAGACATTAATGGCTGTGTGTTGAGTTATTTTCAGAAGACATTAAATATAATATAATATATAATGATATAATGAAATATTTGCAGAAATGTGAGGGGTGTACTCACTTTTGTGAGATACTGTATGTCGTATCTTCACACATATGCAAGTCACCCATTCAGTGAATACTGATGCACCACCACAATAACTATGTGCTTTCGCACCATTTGCTGATAAGTCACCATTTTCTTAACAGGACCTTAAGAAAACTTGACGTAAATTTTTTCTCAAAACTGAATTGTTAGGATACATGACCACACACAGTTTTCACTGTCTTTCACTGTCCATCTGGGATAAGCTTGGGCCAAGGAAACCTAGTGCTGTTTCTGCAGAGAATTGACATGTGATTTTCTCTTTGAGTACAGAGTTTGAGGTTGCATTTCTTCATGCAGCAGGGATGTTAAGTGACAGTGGTTTTCCGAAGTACTAATGAGCCCATGTGGCTAAATTTATCACAGTAGCATGACTGTTTGAAAGTCCGAAGGTCACACATATTTAGGAGTGTTTTTCACCCAAACTACAGCTAAAAAGAAAAAAACCCTGTGAGTCTGCGAGAGTGGGGGTGCAAGAACACTCCTCGGTAGATCACACGGCAATAGACCATGGAGCAGACGTGACCATAAATCAAATTATCAGTACAACAATTATTGGATCAACAACACTGGCAGGACACAAGCTACAAAGCTGCATCTGTGGCTGGAAAAGATAACAGAGAAGGGCCTCAAGATCCACCAGGGCAGGAAAAAGTGCCTGACTGAGCCCAGGGAGGGGGCTCGCATTGACCATAGACCACTGAAGTCGTGTCATCATTTTGCAGTCCACGCCATGTTGTTATGCCCATATTTGGTAACCCGGGTCTAAGAGAAATTTTAAATGGGAAAAATGAATGGAGATTTCGAAAATTGTCTCTCTCACATCCTGTAGTCATAAAAAATGTTCCAAAGCTGTTACGTTTTGTTTTCTGGAGATTCTTCTGTCTATTATCACTGGATCCTCTGAATTATGAAGTCGTTAAAGAGTCAAAATATGAATATTGCTACATGTAAACTAATGCTACTGCGTACTGAATTGACATTACTAAACTTGAAGCCTCTTAAATAACCGCACGAAGCAGCATGAATTACCAGTGTAACAGTGTAGTGATATTCACAAGTTTTAGTTTATATTTTTAGTAGCTAGCTACATTAAAGTAGAAAGCAATACTCACTGCTTGCTTTAACAAGCCCTACAAGATGACCTGCACTGAGGCTACACTGCTCAACATGACCTGACTGAAAGTGGTTTTAACCTCTTTTAATACTTTTGTGATCATCCTTTAAAAAGGAGGACAAACCACAAAGCGATACGACCACCATAGTACGCCTTGCTTTGGTGTAGTTCAGTGACGTCTAATTAATGCGCAGTAGCATTAGCTTTCGTGTAGCATTATTAGTATTACGACCCTTTAACAACCTCGTAATTCAGAGGATCCAGTGATGTACAGGAGAAAAATGTACATAGGACAAAACGTACAGGGTTCTGAACATGTTTATTTAGCACAGGATGCGTTAGAGCCGATTTTTTGAAAATCCCATTCTCCAAATATGGGCATATGAGGACTACAGAATGACGCACGACTTCAGTGGTCTATTACTTCTTTAGAGGTAGATCGGGGCTTCAATCGAATAAGTCGAATGAAGCTCAGCCTAGTGCAGACCCACCAACAGTCAGGAGCCCAGAGCCCATCGATCTACAGCCAGCAGCAGAGAGGAAGATGGAGGGATGGAATCCTCTAATCTTGTTGCCCAAATCCTGCCAGAAAAAAGATTGGGAGACCATTAACACAGGCCTTGTTCATCTTCTAAAAGGTTTGAAAGGAGATGTTTAAAGAAAACTGTAAAAATTTAAGAGATCATGGGGCAGAGAGATTCTGGGTGAGAATGATAAATCAGAGGGCAAAGAAGGAAATCATCCCAGTTCAAGTCCAGGAGACAGGAAGAGTGACTTGTGAAAGAAAGGAGGCACCTGAGAAAGCAGTGGAAAGAGTCCACAGAAGAGGAAAGGAAAGGTTTCGAGGCATCGCAGGGCACTTGAGGAAGCAACATATGAAAAAAGAGAAAACAAGGAGTGCCTTCTTCAGAGACCCCTACAAGTTTGTCAAAAGCCTCTTTGTTAAGGAGTAAACTGGGACCCTTAAAGTACAAATAAGGGAGCTGGAGGAGAACTGTTCCAGTTACAAAAGGCCAAGAAGAAAAAGAAAGACCTACATGTGGTTTTCCTAGACCTAGCCAATGCATTTGTATTTACTGTGGACAGCTTTTAGCTTCTGTCATGTCCCAAAGACCATAGTAAGAGTTGTCATAGCCTACTTTTAGAACTTCTAGTTTTGTGTTACAACACATATTGGTACGACCACCTGGCAGCACCTTGAAAAAAGCATAATGGTGAACTGTACCATCTCTTCATGGGTATTTACAATGGCAATTAAGCTCATTATTCGAGCATCACAGTAAGTGGGTAAAGAGGAAGGTTTGAAAAATGGGCTGCGTCTTCCTCCAAATAGGGTATTGGATGACATGTTAACAGTCACGACAACAAAAGGATGCACCAGGCGACTGTTCTGTAAACTTCAGGAGAACAATATTTGGGCATGAATGGAGATTAAATCCATTAAATCCCGCACCATCTTCATCATAAAAGGGTGGCTTATCAATGAGAGGTTATGCATCAATGGCAAACTAGTACCATAGTGCAAGACTTAATAGGTTTTTCCAAGACTACTGGTATAACTCAGATCTCAAAGACACTCACCAGGTGAAACAGCTCAGGCTGGATATAAATCAATAGCCTCAAAGAAAAAAAACTGGATTATGTTTGATGATACTGCTATTTTCTGTAGTCCTTTTGATGGGGAAACATTGCCTTTCTCAACAAAAAAAAGATTTTTTGTTGTTATTCATCTGTATGATGTTTTACATTTTAATTTGGCTAATAACTCTGCCTGGGGTCTGAAATTATTTTCTTCTTAAACTTATCAAATATAATTTCAAAAACTACTTTGTCTTACAACTTTAACTGAACTAAAACAGGTAAGCAGTGTATGATTTAGGTCTACCTTATGTGGCTAAAGACTAGTACGAGCGAATCTTTGTGACATCTAAAAGGCAGGAAATAATACGACCGAATGGAAGTCTGGAAGAAGAGTCGCACAAATAGGCATACCTTGTACCAGCGTGTTTTAAAAAATTTAAGCATGCTATAAAATAAATTGGACATATCTAGAAACAGTCATGAACGGAGGGTTCTGGAATTTGATTGATTGCAAAGAATTTATTTTCTTTTTGGTCACTGCAGTCAGATGTCTGGTGCTCCCCGTTTCTAGGTATAAGTAAGTCAAACAGGTATGGCACTTTTAGTAAAATGTTATAGTGGTCAAATATCCAGTGTGCTGTGCTTCTAGTGTTAAACAGCTCAGGGTTTTATGAAACAGCAAGAAATACTTTCACCTAGTTACTTAGTTTTATGTCTGTGTTTTGCTTCTGTCTAGTCATACAAACAATTGGTCTCATTGCTCATTTGTCTCTTTGAAATAGTTAGCGATAAACAGGGTCAAAGTTTAATTAGATTAAACTCTAAATGGAGGGACATGTTACGGGGAGTGGGTGGAGGTGGTGGATCCAAGTGGGAATGCTTGGTGTGTGTGTATATTTTTTTGCTTTTATTTAAGTGTAGAATTGGAGTAAGCTTTTGTATATTACATAAACCTGTATGTATAAATGTATGAAGAGGATGGAAATATATAGTCATGTGAAAAAGTTAGAACACCCTATGAGAGATGGAGCTTATATCATTAAAGAAATAAAACTGAAAAAATGACTTTTATACACAAGTTGTAAAATGTAATGAACAAAAATGAAAATGTATCGTGAGGAAAAAGTTAGGACACCCTATGCCCTAATAGCTGGTATTTCCCCCTTTGGCTGAAATAACCTCAATTAGACGTTTCATATAACCATCTACCAGTCACTGACATCGACTGGAAGAAAGTTTTTCCCACTCCTCCATGCAAAATTTCTTCAGCTGTGTGAGGTTTGATGGGTTTCTTGCATGGAGAGCCCATTTCAAATCACCCCACAGCATCTCAATAGGATCAAGATCCGGGCTTTGACTTGGCCATTCCAGAACTCTCCATTTCTCTGCAGTCTGCTAATGGGCAGAACTTGCTAGGACGGCCTGACCTGGCCATGTCGGCTGTTGTTTAAAATGTTTACCACTTTTTTAGGGACTTTTTTAAGCATAAAATCATCATTTCTGAAACCGAACTGGTATCTCCACATAGCACAGTCACTTTATATATTCATATTAATTTATTTTATTATTTATCTTGAAATCCATACTTTTAAATTGTACTGGTTATTGTGTAAATATCCATATGCTTATGTAAATACGTTTGCTTCTTCTTAAATATCCATATGCTTAATTTTGCTTCTTCTTTTTTATCTTTCGGAGAGTGTCAAACAAAATTTTGTTGTACGCAAGTATAATGACAATAAAGGTTCTTCTTCTTCTTCTTCTTGTTGCTGACAGTGGAATGGCTGATTTCTAATTGTTTTGAGATCTTTTTAAATCCCTTCCCAGACCCATATGCATCTATAACCTGACAGCCTCAGAAAGCTCTTTAGATCTCACCATGGTGATACCACTCACTTCAATCAACAATCAAGAGCAAACCAAACTAATGTCTGAGGTTTGAATAATACTCCAATGCCCTCTAACGATGGTCTAATCATTGCAGCTGATGTGGTGCACCTGATTCTAATTTTAGACATTTTAAGTAGCAATAAATGTGGGGGTGTCCTAACTTTTTCCTCACAATAAATTTAAATTTTTGTTCATTACATTTTACAAATTGTTTAGTAATTTCTAAAAAAAAAAATTATTTAGTTATATAAGCTCCATCTCTCAATACTGTTTAAATTAAGCTCAAATGTTTATATGTTTAAAAATGTTCAAAAAGACAAAGGTTTTCAAGGGATGTCCTAGCTTTTTCACATGACTGTATATATAAGCATATAATAATAAGAAAAAAAATGACAATAACAATAATAAATGTTAACTTTGTTGGTTTAGCTTGTGCTGGATTCAAACCGCCAACCTCTAACCCAGGGGTCACCAACCTTTTTGAAACTGAGAGCTACTTTAAGGGTACTAATCAATATGAAGGGCTCCTTGTTTGATACAAACTTCCTGAATAACAAAGTTGCACATTTCACCTTTAATGATAATATTATTATTATTATTATTATTATTAATAATAATAATAATAATATTAATAAATATTTATAAGTGAAGAGACTATATATACAAATGATCAGTTACTTAAGATATATATATATATATATATATATATATATATATATATATATATATATATATATATATATATATATATATATACAGTGTATCACAAAAGTGAGTACACCCCTCACATTTCTGCAAATATTTCATTATATCTTTTCATGGAAAAACACTATAGACATGAAACTTGGATATAACTTAGAGTAGTCAGTGTACAACTTGTATAGCAGTGTAGATTTACTGTCTTCTGAAAATAACTCAAAACACAGCCATTAATGTCTAAATGGCTGGCAACATAAGTGAGTACACCCCACAGTGAACATGTCCAAATTGTGCCCAAAGTGTCAATATTTTGTGTGACCACCATTATTATCCAGCACTGCCTTAACCCTCCTGGGCATGAAATTCACCAGAGCTGCACAGGTCGCTACTGGAATCCTCTTCCACTCCTCCATGATGACATCACGGAGCTGGTGGATGTTAGACACCTTGAACTCCTCCACCTTCCACTTGAGGATGCGCCACAGGTGCTCAATTGGGTTTAGTCCATCACCTTTACCTTCAGCTTCCTCAGCAAGGCAGTTGTCATCTTGGAGGTTGTGTTCGGGGTCGTTATCCTGTTGGAAAACTGCCATGAGGCCCAGTTTTCGAAGGGAGGGGATCATGCTCTGTTTCAGAATGTCACAGTACATGTTGGAATTTATGTTTCCCTCAATGAACTGCAGCTCCCCAGTGCCAGCAACACTCATGCAGCCCAAGACCATGATGCTACCACCACCATGCTTGGCTGTAGGCAAGATACAGTTGTCTTGGTACTTCTCACCAGGGCACCGCCACACATGCTGGACACCATCTGAGCCAAACAAGTTTATCTTGGTCTCGTCAGACCACAGGGCATTCCAGTAATCCATGTTCTTGGACTGCTTGTCTTCAGCAAACTGTTTTCGGGCTTTCTTGTGCGTCAGCTTCCTTCTGGGATGACGACCATGCAGACCGAGTTGATGCAGTGTGCGGCGTATGGTCTGAGCACTGACAGGCTGACCTCCCACGTCTTCAACCTCTGCAGCAATGCTGGCAGCACTCATGTGTCTATTTTTTAAAGCCAACCTCTGGATATGACGCCGAACACGTGGACTCAACTTCTTTGGTCGACCCTGGCGAAGCCTGTTCCGAGTGGAACCTGTCCTGGAAAACCGCTGTATGACCTTGGCCACCATGCTGTAGCTCAGTTTCAGGGTGTTAGCAATCTTCTTATAGCCCAGGCCATCTTTGTGGAGAGCAACAATTCTATTTCTCACATCCTCAGAGAGTTCTTTGCCATGAGGTGCCATGTTGAATATCCAGTGGCCAGTATGAGAGAATTGTACCCAAAACACCAAATTTAACAGCCCTGCTCCCCATTTACACCTGGGACCTTGACACATGACACCAGGGAGGGACAACGACACATTTGGGCACAATTTGGACATGTTCACTGTGGGGTGTACTCACTTATGTTGCCAGCCATTTAGACATTAATGGCTGTGTGTTGAGTTATTTTCAGAAGACAGTAAATCTACACTGCTATACAAGTTGTACACTGACTACTCTAAGT